>NW_009259600.1:1656955-1689572 GCF_000687185.1 Egretta garzetta
CCTGCTGATTACCATTTCAGAATCTTATAAAATCCATCCACTTGATAAAGATTTTGGTGAGTCTGATATACTGCCAGAAATGGGGTATTTGGCTTAAAGATCTTTGGTCCGACCTAGAAATAGGAGCTTTACATCCTTTTATTATGCTATTCCTTCTTTTTTAAAAGAAAAGACAGAATTCACAATCCACAGTTTTGAACACAAATTTAAGTTATGAATTTACACTGTGAATTTTGATGTTTTCTAGCAATATGTTACTGCTTTTTGCCAACAAATTTGTAATTTTTTAATGAAGCAAACACAGTATGGTGGAAGTCAATGAAAATTGCTACCTCTACCTCCCAACCTCCTGGCATGCATTATAATATGGAGCTACAAAATCCTTCAGAATTGGACGAAACTTTTCTTCCTTCCCCTCTGCAATAAGGCAAAAAGCACAACAATTTGCACTTGCACTTGCCTCTCTTCCCATAAAATATTGCAACTTGCTGCATCTTCCTTAATTAACATAAAAGACTCTTCCAAAGTATACATGATTTATGGCAGCTTTCAGAAGCAGAAAAATGTTTTTGTACTACACGTCATACTCATTATGTGACTGCCTATCATCATATTCTATCTTAAGGCTGGACTCTGTTAAGCTCCAACTTTAGATCTCAGATACAATAAATCACAGTATGATCACCTTCTTTATAACACTATTTCTTTCAAAGTCATTGTATTTCATGTTTTTAAGTTTTTACTTTCCTGGAAAGCACAGCATACTTCCTATAGTGTCGACTCTCATTTTGCTAGACAATGAAAGAAGAAATATAAATTTGAGAAAAATCCTTATGTTCCTTCAGCTCAGAGGAAGTGCCACTGCCACAGCTAACAATACACACCGCTTCGTTCCTTATCAGCATGTTGCATTTTTAAAATCATGCGCTGAGGTGCTCAAAAGGTACAGGTTAGTTATTAGTAGTAGTACCCCACAAACCCGTTTTCCCTCTACAAAAAGAAGCCACAAGCTCCCCTCCAAATCTCAGCTTCATGTTAACTGACAAACCATCTGCATGGGAACAATCCAGCTGTATACTTAAAAGGAGAGAAGAGAAACAGTTCAGTGACTTTATAACAGCTAAACTGAATTGGTACAGAAGATGCCACATCAAATTTACTCTGCCAGTGGGACTGAAAGGAGATGCCTACACAGCACGTAGACAGTCGGACACCCTTTACTGTCCGTCCCAGGAGAACATCTCACCCTCTTTGGTGTAAGATTCATTGTGTCCTCTAGAAGAGGTCAGGTGAATTCTTCCTAAAAATGCCTATTTTCCCCCTTAGATTAGAAGGGGAGTGGAAATGACATCTCTGGTGTGGAGACCTGCACCGTAGGACAAATTCATCCAGTATCTCTAGATTGGCTTTGTGACCAACTTTGTGTGTCCACTGCTGTGAAGGAGTTAAAACTGCGTTAGCTTCATTTTTTAAAGTCCAGCCCATAATCTGGCATTCTTCTATAGAACAGCATTTCATTTGCATTTACATGAATGCATTATATAGTTTATCAGAATGTTGGATCAATAATTCAACATATGCCACCTAATAAACTTTGAAATACTACTGCCTAGTTAGCGTATGCTCTATAGGAGTCTTTGTTCTATAGGAAAGACTTGCTTTACATTTTATATGGATAATTAATTGAGATGTACTTTAAATTTATTTTACCACATTAAAATTGCTCCTGTAAATTTGCTGAGGCTGTTTGCTACAGATTTCAACTACATTTTCCTCTTAGAATTATGTCATCCTCTGAACCTCATCCTCCCGATTTCATATGATTTGATTAAAAAAAAAAAAGAAAGTACATCTAATTCACTAATATATTAGAGGAAAGTGATTTTTGCTTTGTTGCAGTTGCAACACGTCAGTATCTCACAAAAGGGCATGGCAGCATCAGACAGGTTTCATTTATTTCCTTGTAGCCACAGCTGTGCTCCCAGCCCCATCTGGCCACACAGCCACTAATCTTAAGAGGATGTAATAAACAAGTGACATACAACTGCAGGCTCCATCTGCTCCGGAGAGTGGACAACAAAACCGTACAATGCAGGCACCGTTCACACTTGACACAGGGAGCAAATTCATTCCAGTATTAAAAAAAAGTTTTTTTCCCTCGTTTGGATGCCACGCTTGCCACGTTTTCTGCTTTGCAATAGGTTCACTTTTCCTCTCCCTTCGCCCCAGTCTCCCTTGAGAAACACTGTGGTAGCAGCAGCAAAATTTCGGGGAATGCTTGCATTAGAGATTTGTTTTCTAGGAAGTGGAACTGAGAAAATCTTGATTTTTATTCTCAGGCTGCCCGGTATCTGCTTTGACGGGAGTAGTTCTTTAATTCCTCTGCCTAAGTTTTACAGTGAATAACACCGAGATAACAATACTACTTTCCTTACACAGGCATTAGGAACTGGGTGGCTGGGCCAGTATTTATTAACCCTGGGAATGAAAAGCCTTATTGAAATTCCAGGTCTGTGAATTATGCAGGAACCTTAATTTTGAGTTCCTGAAGGCGGCAGAGTAAGAAAAATGGCCCAACAAAGGACACCTGGCTCTCAGCTAGGGACACGCAGTCTCTTAAGAATTGCATCCCGTTTGTGAACTTTTATAAACATAAATTTTGCAATGTAAATAGCAAATGAGATGCTACACCACCATACTGTCTTCGCAACAACAGTATATATTGTCATTTTAATTTGTTTTATACTTATCAGGCTTTGCTATTTGTATTTTAAGCCATGCATAGAAATGAAATGTTAAAATACTCCCAGCTCGGCATATATAGCTCCCTTTCTCTTGCACTTTATGGATCATCCCCATCATCCCTCTGCCAAATCCATTTACTCGGAGGATTTTATCATGAATAATTAACCAATATAGAAAAAGTCCTACAGAAATAAACTTAAAATGATCACAGGGCTTTTTCTCCTTTTTTTCTTTTATAACCTGGTACAGAACACTAGGAAATAACATCCCTGCTCTCTGAAATCCCAAACCGCAGTCAAAGAAGCCTTTAAAAGGAACAGAATTTTCTATTATATTCTCTTCTACTTAGAATAATGTCTGTAGAACCCTACTGATTTCAGTTTGGTTAAGTTTTTCAGAAACTTTTCCATAAAGGAAACACATACCATTACAGCATAATATAGATTTAATTCTCCTAACATTTTTTGTCAGTTTTACGTCTCTCATGCCAAAATACTTGGATAATGTCCTCAGATTCATCCTGATGGAGCAAGTTGCACAGTTGGGATGTAAACAAGATTAATCAGGAGATGAAAAAATAGGGGTGAGGAAAAAATGTTGGCTATAATAACACAAATCTGGACAATGTGTATGGCAGCATCATAGCCTACATGTATAGAGAAATATCACACTTTCAGGAAATTTTTTATTTTTTACGTATTTATACTGTCCTCCAAAGAGAATTGTACCTTTTTTATCTGAAACCAGCTTAAAACTAGGTGAGAGAGTACCACAAACTGCTGCCTTTGAAATGTTGAACTATCCCTAGCTATTTCTGAAGAGAGATGAAAAGAAAATCATGCTGACCAAGGATACCTGTAGAAATAAAACAAACATACATGGGCTTGACAATCAACCTTTTTATCCCATATAATTTCTAACTGGAAGACTTTATCTGGACATCCACTGTGACCATTTTTTGAGAGTTTCAACAAAATCATATTTAAAAATGGATGTTTACTTCCTTAATGCAGGACATTCCACATCTAATGCAAGGTAACAAAAGCAATTTATTAACTTTTATTGGTAATTTTTGTGTTATAAATTTTTTATTGTAAAAATTTCAGATGGAACAAAGATCACTGTCATCTCAAACAATGAGAACAAGGTACTATTACAGTGTCATCTAAAAGGCCTGGCTATAGGATCACAAAGCAACAGGATTTGTTTTAATAGACCTAAGTGCATGATAATATATACAGGTATTTAAAGGTGTAGATAGTACTTATAAAATGGAGGACTCTGCCTTGAAAGTAGTTACCCCTTTGGATTTAAGGGGTAACTACTCCCTCAGCGTGATCTCTGGATGTGCAAAGGCGGAGGGATTTCCAGTAGGGAGATGACTGGTATTTATTTTATCACAGAGAAGAATGAGAGGTAGTTTGGTTACAGCATATAACTATATATGCCATACACCTGTATTTAAGTAAGGCGCTTCACAGTGTGGGGTCCTTCTATCTTGTTTACAAGGTCCAGCTGCGGTTAGATAAGCTCAGTCTTGAAATAAGATCCCATTTCCTAGGAGCAAGAATGACTGAACATTCCAGTTACCTCTTGGGGAAAATACAGACTTCCACGGCTGTGAGTCTTTTATGGTCAGATCTCTCTAAAGAAGTACATTTTTATTCAGCTATTGGGAAGAAAACTCGGCCCTCCAGACTGCTCCCCTCCTTCAGGGCCCTGGGAAGACTGGGATTACTTACATGGTCAGTGCTATATTTTGATCCCCTGAAGTACCAGACTGTTAAAAGTAATAGCACCTCATGCTTCAGTGCTTCAGACTTTTCTATACAGGATCCATAGGAGTTTCCTTCTTTTTCAGGAAATTTTCCTCCAATTGTATCGATTTCATTTCTGGGATTCAAGATTTTGTTGTTGTCAACTATCCTTTGGAGTGTTAAGAGATTGGTCATAAGTAGAGACCAAAACCTGAGAAAGATGGACTACTGCTCCAAGATGGTAAAGAGAATCCTCCTAAGCTCCTGCTTGGTGCATCTTATTCACATGCTCACACCACCATGATTACTGTACGGGTCAGGCAGATGGGAGCAATCTGATTTCATTTTTCTCTTTGTTTGGGTTCCCCCCCACCCCCACCCCCCGCTTCCATTTCAAGGTCAGGGACCAAAGTCTGACTACTGGGATCACTGGGAATATCACACTTTTTTCACTGGTGGCACATTAAGCTGCCCTGCTCTTTGCGTCAGGCACATAAGCTGGTTTGAAGACCCAGTATTTTGGCCATTATGAAGTGCTTGGACTTCCTAGAAATTATTTGGATTAAATTTTATGATCTGTAACATGTAGAAGGCCAGATCAAATGATCTAATAGTCCCTTGTGGCCTTAATTTCTGCAAAGCTATGAAACTATATTCCCAACTTATCTTGGCAAATGTAGTTCACTAACTTAGCAGATTATGAACAGCGTGAAATCAGAGAATACCCTTTGCCAAAATACACTAGGAATGTCTTGTTATCTATTCATACATAACTTGTTCCAGATGAGATAAACTCTCAATAGTGAGCTAGCTAGCTACACAATAGATTAAATAGATATGCAAAAGAATGACAGACAGTAAGCCCTCACTTTTTTAGGAAACATTTTTTCCTTAGCTCAATTGATGTACTACGTTGCTAATAATTCTCTATGGAGTGGTATTCTGCAGTCAATTATGTCTTTGCAAGTGGGTGTAAAATACTAATGTTCAGATTTGTGTCTACCTTTCAACAAGAGAGAAAACTTCATCATCTATCCCATGGACCACTGATTCATTCTTGCAGCCTCTGAAAAAATATCTCTCCCCAAGAACTCCCATTACTTTCGGCCTCTGCATACCAAACCCCAGCTATGTGGGGCTGAGCTTCCACATTCCTCAAACTATTTTCTGCTTGCCACACTCCTGCTGGCACCTCTTCCTCACCGACTGAGAGCAGAGTTAGCACCGGTGGTGCAGACCCCTTGCTGCTCCATGTGGGAAGGACAAGCGGGTGGGCTTCCACCAGCACGAGCACCCCACAGGGGGACAACCAAACAACCACACAGAGAAAGTTCAGAGGCTCCCTTTTTGGTACTGCTACAAAGAATTTTGCCGTATCCAAACACCAGAAGGCATACAGCATACTGCTTTCTCTCCAAGTTGTTTCTCAAGACAGGGGTCCTGCTTTTCCAAGAGACACCGTATATTTTGGCACCGTCTACATTAGTGTCACATATACAAAAAGGACCAGGAAAATAGCTCTGCTACAATACTTAATTTTTAAACACGTTTAAAGAGCAAATATTAGATACCGAATACTAGTATGGTCACCCTGCTTGAACTAACTTTTGATAGTTATTAGTGCCTAGCTGCTTCTCTGACATTATCAACACGGATAAAATCTCTCATCGGGGAAATTAAAAAGTACTAAATGCCAGTGACTGAAAGAAACTTTGTTACTTTAAACCTTGCATTAAAATGACAAAGCAATCAAAGTTTGACAAGACAAGCTAATTAGTATGCTAGCGATGAAATGTGAAGGATCTCCAGGGGATTGGTTCTGAAAAGTTTTATGTCATTTACAGGGCCTTTTTTTTAAAGCAAATGTTGTCAGCTCTCATGGTGAAATACACAACAGTTGAATTTCATTATCTTCATAGAAATTAAGGACTAAAATCCCTTTGCTGTTTTCCAGTTCTCTTTTTTTTTCCCCCTAAATACTACACCAAGTCTTAGTTTACAGCCAGGAATACAAGCTCTTCAGAACAGTAGTGCAAAACAACTCTGGAGGCATCAACGAGCACTAAAAATGCTATCGTTTTAAGTGGCAGTACGGTACTTACTGGGTTAGGTATTTCACAGAATTATAAAAATCTTCTTCTCTCCCAGAGAACTTGTATTTTACATGTATGATAAGGATCTTCCTCTACAATTTTTTTATTAACTGCAACGTAGCTTATTATAAGAAAATGTTACTGTATTTTGAAATGTTGCGTATTGCATCATGCACTGAAACCTGGATAAGCAAATAAAATATACGATGAATACAGGTATGTATGAGTTTTCTTAAAGATTTACAAGAACTTTGTACGCTTCTATTTAACGTGCTGCCTACTTATTACATTGAACTGTAGTTACACCACTTTTTTTTCCCTCAGCACAGACTGAAGTTAATCAACCGTCGCAGCACAGAATTGGGGCCCTCATCATATCCCAGCCTTTGGAAGGTGAATCATGTTGCTTATCACTCAAAAGCTCTGTACGTTAGGAAAGAATTAAAGGAAAGTACACTCAAGCCTCAAAAGAGTTTCACGAATGTACATAACCTGATGGGACCTCAAATCTGCTGACTCTTCTGACAGCCACAGGCTGGACGAGCAGTTTAACCCCCTACTGTCACACTAAGCAGGGGACTTAATGAAATTCTTACTTCAGAATTTATCCAGAAGACAACAGAGGAGTATATGGGGTAGGTGTGGAGCTAAGCAGCCTCTCCTGGGGTAGGGAGGGCCATTACCCTGCAGACACTCCAGGGACATCCATGGTGATGCTCTGCTGAACAGGAGGGATAGAGCAGGGTGAAGCTGTCACCGCAAAATGGGAAGAGGTGCAAGTTTACCCCGAGACGTTAAACATGCCTCGCTTGTCCTGCCTTGCCCTGCAGGGTCTGTCAGTAGAAGTGCAGAGTTTTATGCCACAGGGATTGCCCACATTCTAGTAGAAGTATTGTAGCATTTAGTAAGCCCGAGGTTGTTGGCATTAAGCAGGTTCAGTGAAAATGATGCACAGAAAGGCCCTGCTTTCCTTTCCCCACAAGCATCTCCCTGGAGGGAGAGGTGCCCAACTTACCTTCCCTTTTGCTTCAGCTCTGTCAGCTTTTCTCAGCAATTAGGAAGCAAAGCAAATGCCTGTGATCTGTTTGGGGATGATCCAGAGTCATATTTTAAGGTCCAGGCATGCACAAAATATTACAGCCGGAAGACAAAATTTTATATATATATATTTATTTATTTATTTTTTAAAGGCGGAGGCAGAATTGCAAACTTGAGACATTGCACACTGCAGCTAGCAGAACCCAAGAGACACAACATCCCATGACCTGGAGAGCACATGTGTGCCCTGATGGCAAAACTCATTCTTACCTGGAAGCCATCTGGTGCTCTGCTATATTGTGCAGGAACATATTTGTACAAAATAAACTGTTCTTGGTTTCTTTACTGACTAGTATGTACCTCTCCATTACATATACGATTACACATATGCTTTCCTATTCTCCCTCATTTTAAAGAATTACTTAAGAAAATAAGGAAACAGAACAGGTTTTGACGGACCAAGGTTCATATTTTTCTCACTTGCGAAAGACATGCAACAAACTTGAACATTTTAAAAGAACTAGGCTGTACAGTAAAAGTCTCCGAGTAGAACATTGCTTTTAAAAGGTCATCTCATTGAAAGTAAAATGAAAAGAAAAAGTAAAATTTAATAAGAAAGGAAGGAAAAAACATTGAACTCAAAAGGTTAATAATCTATCCTTTAAACAAAAAAGGCAATCTACTTTTTCTCATTAAAACCTGACACACAGCACTAACTGAGGAGATTATGTTGTGAAAACATACTGCACCGCACGGTAATGCTTGATCGAGATCAGCAATCAGGAGCAAAAAGAAAGCACTGTTTCGTGATTATAATAGCAAATTCTGGAAGACAACCAAATACATCATCTGGCAGCTCAACAGCTGTTACAGCTTGGTAGTAATACCTTGGCATTTGCTATAAGCTATAACTTGAAAAAATTGATTTCTCATCTGCCAGAAACAAGAAAATGTTCTCCTTTTAACATTTCTGAAGTTTCTTTCACTAGATTACCCAGGTATTTGATCCACTTTTTAATTTTGCTCGGTTTTTACCCTTGCTGCTAAGCTAACTGTATATCAAGGTGAATCAAAAATAAATTTGAGGGGAAAATACCGGATGCAACTTAAATAAACAATGTGCATTCAGACAAATCCCGTTTCAATGAAGCACTGGGTAGTAGATAGCACAAAATATTCCTGATTGTCCTCCTTACTCATACTCACAGCCGTGATCAAATGGTCATTATTATACTTCATACCTGCCTGAAAAAGGGAGATTTCCAAAATAAAGTTTAGTACCTTTCCATGTGCTTTGCTGTTAGGTAAGCCTTCTTTTTCCAAGTCGGAGCCAGTACACAAGGATGTAGACTGAGATAATAATGCTGAGAATTTACAATACTTAACAAACCCAGCCTTTAAATTACTCCTGGGTATAGGACAGGAAGAGGAAGAAGGAAGATGTTTATTGTAATTTTTATAACTACATGAAATCATTAAAGCATTTGTTCTGTGTGTAGAGAGGCTCCCTGAAAAGATCAATTTTCTAAGCATACAGTACTTTATTGACCTTAAAGTAACTATGCATCACAACAAGGGCATGGACTACTTAAAATCTTTTAGCATTTCAACTATTCTAGTTATTTTAGGGTTAAGTAAAAGCAATCCATCATAAATATTTTAGATTCTGGCATTCCACTTAGATTCTGAAGTGTCATAATATCTCTCAGAAATCAATAGTCACACAGTACATCTATGGAGAAAAGAAAAAACATATACACAAAGGTGGTACAATCTATCAAATAGATCTCTACCTTTACGCCTAGTGCAGTTTTCTTGGCCTCTGCTTTTAATCTTGTAGCTCTTAACATAGGCCTGGTTTTCTTATAATCTTGTTTTCCTAGAGTAGAAAAGCACATTTAATGAAAATGATGCAAAAAGAAGATAAAGAATGTCTGCAGTTATTTCAGTTGAAAAGTCAGATCTAACATTTTGAAAACATCCCACAGTCCAATGGAACAACGGTCCCCAACAAAGACAATGACAGCAACAAGCAAGAGCTGACAAATCAGTGTAGAACCTATTACTCCAGAAAGACATCAAAATAGATGTACAGATAGCCATCCACTAGTACAATGTTTATTAAATTGTTCAGTAAGCATCAGACGGCAAATAAGTAGATTAAAGGTGGATGATGTTTTTCCCTCACATTTCAATCAAAACAAATTTTCATTATAATTTTTGTTGGTTAGTCATCTCTAATGCATGTATAAATGTGTAATACCGGACATTATGGTGAGCGTAAATGTTTCATCGTTCTGAACTGGAACATTATTTGTGAGTAGCAGAACTCAGAGATGTGCAAGTCAGTCCAAGTAAGCGCTAATAAAACCATTGCTTCACACCATCTGCTTGTAGAAACATGTTACACAAAATCTTCTGGAAAGGTCTTGGATGGACTTTTTAAAAGTTAGGGCCTATCTCTTGCACTCACAAAAAGTGCAGCCAAGTGCTTGGCTACTGTGAGTCCATATGAACTGAGTTCAGAGGAGGACATGCAAGTACTTAGAAATGGCATAACTCATTTATCTCAACTCAGTAATAAAGCATAAACCACTTGATATCTCTCAGGGATATTTTTGCTGTCTGAAGGGCCTGTTACCGCTGTACCAGGTACTATTAACCACAGCTTCTTTCAGTCAACAGAAGTCAAGGTGCAGATGGAGTCACAAAAGGAGGAGAAGGAAGAGGAATCCGTAAAGAAACTGCTCAGAGGGACCGAGACTCAGCACAACTGCTTTGGCTTTTCAAAAAAGTCCTTTCCATCTTCCCCTCCTAATGCATACATGCCTGTTTGTCCTTTTTGCTTATTTCCAAAGCTGAGCTACAATGCTTAAAGCAGACATCTTTGGCCATTTTTAACCACTACTTTTACTTAGTTTTACCTTCATCATTTTACATTTCATCATTGTTACATTCAAATAATTTAACCTTTTCTCTAAAACCATGCCCAGTAGTCTTGTGCGTGCAACATTCCCATTTGCTCAACCAGCTGGGGTTTTACATTCATAACCAATAGTGCAAGCTTCTCATTTTATGGTCACCTTCAAAACTGGGATATTACAGTGCAGCAGCGAAATTCTGAAACATGAATTGGAAAAGAAAGGTCTTCTCCAGTGATACACTGGATTCATGGAAACACACCGCTACCTTTGTCCACTCTTTCTATCCCTCTACTCATATTTAATACAGAGCTCCTCTCTGTAGCATATTGTGGATGCTGAACTCGCATTATGAATTTGCTTTCATTGTATAATCTCTCCTCAGCCCTAGGGATTATATATTGTGAAGGTCTCTGTATTATCCTTTGGTCAGATATTATTCATAAAGGACCTGAAATAACTTAGAAAATACTCAGTGACTAAAGGAAAAAATAACTGAAACCATGTCTATTGAGGGAAAAGAAAGCATATAACCAAGAAACCTTCTTAGAGGACTGAGTGAAGAAAAGATGATGGAATGACTATCTATGTCTGATGCTCCAATATATTCATCCAGTCAATGTATCCCATTTGCAGAACGAGACCACTGCAGCATTTTTCTTCAGAAATCCATGATATCTGATAATAGGATGCGTCAGGAGTACAGTAATTTTTTTTCAACAGGTAGAAAAAAAAGAATTGCAGGTACCACCAAAATGGCTAAGTCATGAGATGAAGCCAGCCAGAAAGAGAATGTGTTTCTTCTTCCTAAAGTACTGCAGTCTACTTTTGCTATGAAATAGTTAAAGAGCTGTCAGAATTTCCATTATAAATGGCAAGAGTTTATAACTCATAAAAATTCACTCCAGGCTGAAATTTGGCATAGATATACCCCAGCCTTGAATTTTTTTGTTTGTTTGTTGGGAGCCAACTTTCAATAAAGTGATGCAGCTGTTCTTACTTACTTGTGAACAAACTATAGAAATTTATCCATCTGAGATGTTTTAAGCATGACAAATACCTTCATTTAGAAGTATATAACTGACAAGGACTAAGTTCAATTTCAGTTCTCATAATTCAGGTTTCCTGCTCTCCCTTCTGGGGTAAATAAAGCAGGACAGGCAGAGGTTTCCCTTCCAGTGATGCAATAGCATTAGATAATGAAAACTAGAAAGCTTTGTACGGCCCATAAGAAATGGGAAACAAATCAGCTACAGAAACCCACCTTCTTTCCTCCCACTGCCCAGTCTCCCTCCTCCTCCCCAAGGCTCAGCTGAGAAGGTAATGCAAGCAGGGGTAACCATTGCACAGGAGACCCAGCTTATGAACAGCAGGAACAAGTCTATTCCTAGAAAAGGGAAAGCTCGTTGGTGTTCTTTCCCTTGGTTTCAAGCACTCCCATACTATTTATTCCAGTATTGTGGCTATGGCTAAGACTGGATTCTACTTACCTAGAGAATACTTCCAGATTTATATTAACTCTGATATGAACAACTAAACCCCCCTATATAACAAATAGGCTATTTTAACGACTCTAGATCTGGTAGTTCTCCAAATCTATGCACCTGCCACTAATTTACCACTCTCCTTGCTAAATGGGATAGCCAAAAGGAAAAAAAAAAAATATTTATATGGTAGGGAAACAGTCTGAGCCCGCCAAGCGCAAAAGTTTAAAAAGGGCATCTGTAGAGTCTTTTGTAATGAAAACCAGATTCAGCAATTGTACTAAAAGACTCTTAAAGCATCTGAACTTTCTGAGGCCTTGGAAAAGACATCTGCACTACAGGACTATAAAGAACTATGAAATGCAAAGCCCCTACCATGTGAATACTGATCATTACCACCTGGAAAACAAGCAGAAATAAATAATACAGCCTCCCTCTGTTCTTTTGGGTCTTCAAATTCAACCAGTTGGAACAAGTATATTCACACTCCCAATGTCTTCTAGTTTTATCTCACTTATCCTGCAAGCTTTCTTGTACATTTATCTGTCAGAGTCATCAGCTTAAGCAGTTTCTTCTTCCCAGGAACTGACCGTCAAAGCCAGTTAAGACAGACTCATCAGACAAAGCCCCATTTGTCTGCTTTACCCAATGTCTGTTCAAGACAGACACTAAGTTTTCCTGAGGGAATGTAGAAAGGCAAGAAGAAGCAGCCAAAAAGATAGAATTGGAATATTTCCAGAACAAATTTTGTATTACTTAAGCAAAATTCTTTCCTCTTCTACTTCTCATTATCATTATCAGTTCTTCATCTCATCTCTCCTCTTAAACTCCAGCATCGGCTTCCCTTAACTTTTTTTTATAACTACCCCGATTTCCTTATTTTTTTTTTTTTTACAAATTTGCCACTTCTTTCTTGACAACTTTTCCCAAGTCCATCACTTTCTTTCTATTTTTAAGGCCACAGATCTAGTCTACAGTAAGTCAACTTTTCTTACTGACTACAGCCATCATCCCCCTGCTCATCTTGCCTCCTGCCTGTCCGTCCCAAGACCAGGTGCAAAGATCATCCGCCTTTCCATTTCAGTGCCTGAAATGTGGCCTTTGCCCTTCGGAAGCTCTCCAGAGCTCACCTTTCATCTCACCCTTTCCTTCCATCCTTCTTGCACAGTTTTTCCTACTCCTTTGGTGGCAGAGTGACCCCAGCAGCAGCTGAACTGAGTTGTGCTCTGTTTACAGAACCTGCTTTGAAAACCTTCCACAGGTAGAAATGAAGACTATTCTGCTAGCAGTAGAATTAAAAAAGGGTGAAGATAAGGGTGAAATCACAGAATCATAGAATACTTTGGGTTGGAAGGGACCTTTAGAGGCCATCTAGCCCAACCCCTGATATATACAATACAAAATACAGGTACTTTTTAAGCTACTAAACACAGCTGTATTGTGAAAAATGCCAAAGTGTCTCCCTCAGAGTGAATATTAGGGATTCATAAAATATGCAACATGAGTTTGTTTCTCCTCATGTAACCAGGATTAAAAACCTACAGATTTCACAAGAGTTTTTGTGATTTGTCTCCACTCACAGGGGAAATTGCGATCCCATATGTCTGCTATTCAATAATTTTAATACAGATTAGAGACGACCTGATCTGGTATATTCAGTATTCTTTTTAACTAAACCTCCAATGACACCGTGATTAATGCAAAACTTAAACTAGGTAATACATATCAGCTAGACAAGTTCATTAAGTTCTGGGTGACCATTTGGTTTTAGTCTACAGAAATACTGTGACACTACCAGGTAGCATGCATAACATTCTACTTCTGCATACATACCAAGCTCTGTTATATGTGTAACGGAGAATGCAACATGCCGAGCACTGCATTTAAGAAAACTGACTACATTTAAGATTGTTTAAAGACACTGCCATTTAAGATACAACCTGAAATAATCTACAGAATAACTTCACGAGAAAAAAAAATAGATTCCCAACACTTCTAGATATTTACTCTCTCATTCTAACAAAAGCTCATTACTGGAACTGAATAACAGACTAAAGGCTGCCTCTCCGCTTTTCAATTCATCAGGCTTTAGCAGGAACAGGACGGCATCTTTGGCCTTTGTTGATGCTGCTGTCCAATCTTATTATCATATGAATATCTAGTTATTGTTTTATAAATGTTCACATTTCGGGAGCTCCCTGCTTTCTTTTCTCTCAGTAGACTTTACAATATCCACCTTCATTATCATCATGTGGCAGCATTGCTCTTTGCCTGCATTTGCTACTTTAAAAATTAATGCACTGCTATTTTCTGAATACTGTACTGCGTAAGCTGCTTATGAGTACATTATGCTATCAAGCAAGCACATGCAGAAAAGCTTCCTAAACTGTTATTCTTTCAATGAAAATACAGCTGGTTCTGCTTCAAAGGCATTTCTTTTCACCTGCAAATGGACTTGCTCCTACACTTATTCCTCAATTCATTGTCTTTTATTTGTGTCTGCAAATCTTTAATTGCCTTTAATTAGAAAAAAGTAAATTCAGTGCTTTAATCTTGCAAATACATTCAATCGTAATTCTGTCTGGGATGAATACCAAGTTCTATTCACTGACTGATCTTTATAACAAAGGTATATAAATTTATTGTCCGTTTATATAGACCACACCAATTAAGCCACAATGGAAAAGCAAATAGATAAGAGTCAAAATATTTGAAATGAGAAATGTGCAATCTAAATTTAATTACTCAGACAAGTTATTTGAAGATGAGTTATTTACAGCATGCCAAAAAACCTGACAGATAGTAAAATTTGCTAATCAACATTACAGATTTAAAATTCCTTTCAACACTTTCACTATAATTTGTAACAACCAACAAACTGCTGTCCTGAATCTTTCTGTGCTGGTATTATAGTCATAATCAAAACATTAGTAAGACATTTTCCATACAGCAGTGATCAATTTCATATGTTAAAGTATTGTTTAAGTTGTAATAAAATGACAACTAGCGGGTAAATTTTAGTTACCAGTAGTAGTTCAACTGAAGTACATTAATGGAATCGATGCTGAAACCTACACTAAAATGTATCCATAGCTAGTCAGAAACTAGACACAGACTGTGGCAAGCTTTACACACAAACTGGAAGAGTGAAATCACACACCTAGTTAAGCTGAAATCAGTGTTCTTATTATCATTATTGATCTGAATTAGCAAAGGTTCCAGGAACATTCCCACAAAATCCTACAGAACACAGAAGAGGAAAATGGTCCTCTTGTCTTTTCAGGGTTTCCACAGTTTGACTTTGAGCATCCCCTCCTTTTCCCCATTGTAACAGGGGGAAGGGAAAAGCCATATCTCACTGGCAGGGGTGAAGGTCCAAGATGGAGGAAGGCTCGGTCACGCTATCCTCCACAACCTCCTTACACGCCAGACATAGAAGGTCATAGACATTGCACCCAACTTCAGTTTTAGGTGATTGCTTGTTTAGGTCTCTCTTTACTTCCCAGAGACACTTCTCCAAAGAGTGAGTGACAGCAGTCTAGGACAGCCTAAAGTGCTCCCTGGCAGCCCCTATTTTACTGCCATCAACAACAGAGAGAGCCTAGAGTTGTTCAGCACCCAAGCCAGCCGGGTTGGTTGCACCTCCAAGGTTAAGCAGAATGACTCTGAGCCAAGGAAAGTAGATCTAAAGGACAAGTGGAGAAGGAGAATCGGTTTCCTACATGCTTTTATCTGGACTCTTGGGACATTTGCAGACATGGCCAAATTACCTTTGAAGTAATTATCTTAAGTATTACTAGCACTGTAGAGAGAACATCACAGAACCATGAGGGGACTGTAAAATGCATCTAAAATCACAGCTTAGCTGGTGTTCCCAGTGAATTCCACCCTTGCTCAGCTATGCCGTGGTGGTTCCCAAGCCAGTTAGCTACGTCTGTAGAGCTCTGTAGAGCCACTGCTGTGAAGATGTACCCTAATTATCTCATTGCCTCTTCAGAACCATTCCTGTGTGCCAGTTGTGGTCCCTGGTGGTTTAAGCTACAGACTCAGAGGATAGTTCAGGTTAGAAGGGATTTCTGGAGGTCATCTGGTCCAACCCTCCACTCACAACAGAGCCAACTTCTAAACTTGATCCAGCCTCAAAGTTAGCTCCAGTTGCTCAGGGAGCTAGTCTAGCTGAGCTTGTCTACCTGAGTTTTGAGTATTTCCAAAGGTGGAGATGCCACAACCGCCTTCTGGTAACATTTTTCTCCTACCTAATTGGATGCCCCTGAGCAACTTTCTCCAACATTTGGCCATCCTTCTGGTAACATTTTTCTCCTACCTAATTGGAATTTTCACGTTCTAACTTGCCTCTTGTCATACCGTTGTGCACCTTTGAGAAAAGTTAGGCCTCACCCTATCTGTTGCCTCCTTATAAATATTTGTAGACAGCAATAACATCTCAGCTGAGCCTTCTCTTTACTTAGAGCTGAACAAACCAACGCTCTCAGCCTCTCCTTGTACATCCTGTGTTCCAGACAGTCATCTTGGCCCTATACTGGACTCACTCCAGTATGTCCATGTCCTCCTTCTAGTTTTCTGGAAGATGGGCACGGCATTTGCCTTTTTCCAGTCATCAGGGAACAGTTGCTTGGAACCAGCGAAATGGCTGACAACTCAGGGAGAATTTGGCCATAAAATCACATTGTCTGAAATACCTTAACATAACTATAGCAATGTAACTAAAGCGCACCGAAGGAATTCGGTAGGGTCTATAAACAGCAAGTCAATGGACTAAAAAGTTCAAATCACGTTTGTAATTTCAACAATTCCATAACCTTACAGTAGTTTGGTTTTTAACAGGAGAGGATAGTATGTTTTTTTCCTACATTTCCTGGGACTCCTCAAAACTGGGCTCTATCGTCTCATACAGAGTAGCAGAATTTATTCTTTAAGTGCCTTTATTAATGCCAGCAAGTCAGGTGTCTGGCATGGGGAAAGAAGTGTTTTCTCAAGTGCTTGGTAACATCACCCAGATCCATAAAGGTACCTGGGCACCTGGCTTCTATGGTGCATGTACAGAAGCATAGGATTTAATATCTTTGAGAGATTTCAAACCAGTCACTGTATATTCGTTGTTCAACCCAGTGAAACTCTACTTACGCACGACACATCTTAAACATGCGTGCCTCATCCACAACACGACAACTCTAAAACTGGAAATAACTATTTATTCAGGATGTTAGAGGAACCTCAGAAAAACAAAACTCCAAAGGAATTTCAGGCCTAACCTCAGTTAAAATCAGGCAGCAAATCACACATCAGTAACAGTGTTATAATCTACGTTTGAGAATCAGCACCAGAACTCTAGGTCACGTCTACAGGAACAAGACCAAGTTCTCAAGTATTTATTATTGGGGTTTGTGCTCTTAATGTCACACATATGTTTCAATGGCCATTCTTCTCCTAAGGAGCAAAAGTAAGATTTTCTTATTTTGAATTGCTGTTACTCCAAAAGGTGTTTTTGGAGTCTTAGGTTAACAGAAACATTTTGATATGTCTTATACGCACTCAAGAGTATGTCTGTACTCAGAAAAGGCATGAAAACCCCCCACAGCCTCTCTCTTTTTTTTTCAGGTTTAATGGCAGCTCAAATCACTGACCATTTTTCAATCTTGAGAGACAGAACAGCTTGACACTAATAATACATTTGCAAAGGACACATCATCATTTAACACAACATTAAGTGCTCAGGGACAACTTTTTACCGTAGACACAATGTGCTCTGAGCTCAGGGTTGACATTTAATGCTACAAAGATAATCCAACCAGTCATTCATGAGGGGTAAATTAATTTTCAAGCAACTATATTTCAGCTTTAAGCCAACAAGAAGGATGCATTAAAATGAATAAGTTCCTTTTATGCTGCATGCAAGATTAAAAAACCCCCAAAATATAAAGCATCCTTAAGTATACCAAAATACACCCATTTAATTATTTCTGTCTTTCCCTGATTCCAAAACAGAAGTCTGGTCATATTTGTTAAATATAATATTCTGAATGGAAACAGAAAATCCCTCAGAATTTGCTATGAGTTGCCATGAAAAGCAGTATTTCATTAAAGAAATGCTTTGCATTTAAAATTTGTATTAGACATACATTGATTATAATGAGTAATTAAGAACATATTTAATGCATATTAGCACCTTTTCTGATACTACTTTTAAGGGCTATTTTAAAAATCTATATAAGCAACTAAAAAATAAATTCAGAAAACTGGTTATCAATAATGTAGAAAACAAAAGATAACATCAACACTTTAAATCAGATAATTAGTCAAGTAATTTCATTGTTTTCAATACTGGTAGAATATACTCAACTAACTGCAAGAGTGTAATTACAGATCTGAAGAACAGCACTGAAAATATTGATGCTTACTGGATACTATTTAATGGGCAATCCTTTTTCTCGCCTTTTAATGCTAAATCATTTACAATCTTTTGCTCAAGCTCAACAGGTACATGCCCACAGCCATTAAAAAGTAATAGCTCCATGTAAAAGGAGTATCTTCAACACACATCATGGCAGTTCTTCAATTAACCTTTCCAACAATCTCCTTAACGCTTCCTACTCCAATAGACAACTATGAAAACATTAAATACCTTTCTTAAAAATAAATTAACACAATTAATTTGAAACAGATCACTGGGTGGGCGTTTTGCTTCTTTTCTTCTCCACCTACATAATATATGCATGCATTAATGTGCACATGTAGTTTGGAGCACATTTTTATTATTTTGCCATGGAACTACTAGCAGTTGCACTTTATATGAACAACCATGTTTTAGTATAAATTCTGAAAATAAGAAAAGCAAAACAAAAATACAACTGCTTAGGAGTGAAGTACAAACCTTTAACACAATTAAACCCCATATTTTTATGAAACATTTGATGAGATTATTTTTGGACAATGTAAACTATTGTACTATTTCTTTGATGATGAGTGGTGTGAAAAAGGCAGCGTAATGTGTGGTAAGAGGGGGACACAGCACACAAAGAGTCTTTCTGCCTTTCTGAGACAGACTGCGCCCAGCTCCAGTTTGGCTTCTTACGCCACTTTTATTAACTTTGTTGGCTGCAAATAGAGGAAAATGTGATATACCCTGAAATAAGTGGAAACAGACTTATGGTCAGAGCTTTCTAGGAAGATGGAGGTAACATGCAATGCCATCATTCCAGAGCTGTGCAAGTCCTAAGCGTGCTCTTCTGGTCTTTGCCACCTCTGTCTCTAGAGGCCTCAGAGTTTTTTTAATATATCCTGTTTGAAGGTGTACTTGTAGCTCACTTAATAAGGGAAAAACCTGAACAGGATGGGATCTGCCAGACAGAAGCTGAGCAGCAGAGACAAGAGAAAGAGAGATGATTACACTGTTGTCACCGATACCGACCTCGAGACCACATCCAGCAACCACGTTCCACACAGGGACTACAGAGTCACAGAAAAACAGGTCCTTAACGATGGAGATAGATGGCACAAGCCTCATGAGCTTTCCCCTGGTGCTTCACTAGGTTTACCATGAGAAGTTTCCTCACGTCCAGTATTGAACTCAAATCTCCTGTATTGAATTCTTAGCACATTACTTTTTGTCATGTCCACCACAGACTTGGAGGACAGTTGACTTATTCCCTCCTTTTTTGCGTAAGGCTTTTATATACTTAATGACTGCCGTTACATCTCTCAAGTCTTCTGCTCTCCAGACTGAACCAGTCCTTCAGTCACTGTTTTTTGGGTTCCTCTTACTCTCCTCTAGACTTTTTTTCTGATCTTTGTACAAAATTGAACACAGCACTTCATCTGAGGCCTTACTGGTATCTTTTATGTATATTCTCTCCTTACACATTCAGTCATGTTCTGCCGCTGACTCTGCTCACTGTTACAAAGCCTTTATCCAAAAGTATTGCCTAAGCATTTCTTACCCATATTCAGTTTGTAGGTGGATTATTTATATCAAAGTTAAGAATCTTGATGTTTTCTTTGTTGGATTATAATCCATTTTTCCAAGCAATTTCATTGATTTCTCAAATTTAGTTTGAATTTTAATCTTAAACTCTTATTTCTGTACTGCCTCCCATACTGGTATAATTTTCAAACTAAATTCATCATCCCACTTACAATTAAAAATATTGGGTCCAGGACAGACCATTATGGATCCCTCATTACACCTTTACAAACAGACAATAAACCATTAATAACTACCGAGAACAGCTTTCATACCAATCTGGGACTCATCTTGCAGTAGCTTCATATGCATGCATCTCTAGTTTGTTTACCAGAATACATTGTCAAAAAGTCTTGACCAGGTCAAGGCACACGGCACCTCTTCCTCTTCCCCATCGATAAGGTTTGCTACTCTGCCAGAGAAGAAAATTGAATTGATTTGACAAATCACACTGGCTGGTGTTTACCTCCTTGTTGTACTGTAGGTGAGTACAAGACACTGTCTGTCCCTGTTCTGAAGAGTTTACTGTGAAGGATGCATTCAATAATTTATGAATATTCTATGTCCCATCTGTTTGCTTGTTATTGTGATGTTGGCTTTATAATTACTAGATGTTAGCTCCAATAAAAGCTAGCCTGGACTTAGGCAGGAAGGTAGAAAAATACTACTACTAGTTCTCCACTGAGAGCACTTAAAGACACTAAAGGAAAATATAGAGACTAATGACCAGGTCATCCAATTCAGTTGCCCACAACAAAGCATATCCTTGTAACAGATGTTACACAAAACATCTTCTCTGTTCTTCTTATCCCTGCAATTACATAGCCAGAAATTTCTCCCATTGCCTTACATAAATTACTTTCTTTTGACCTTAAACAGAACAGGAGCAACTGAGGTCACAGGAGAAGTCAAAGATTCCCTACTGGCATATTTTTTTAGGATCATGTAAATGATTGTAAGACCGTGATCAAAAGGAAAGCAATACCCCCTTCCCTCTTTCCCCACTGAAGAAAACCCCTTCAACAGCCCTAGCCTATCTGAATCAGCAAGAAACTCTTCCAGACCACGTCTCTGGCAATAAGTTTAACCTCTTGATCACATGAACAGGACTAAACCAACCACTGCCTGAAAAATGTTTTCAATACCAGTAATTTGAAATTTATTCCCAGTCACTCTGGTGTGTATCATGCCAGACGTCACTGAGTCATTCACAACAGTGGTTGCTGAATAAGCACCACAACGTCACCAAGTACTGTAATAATCATATTAAACTTTCTGGATAACGGGTCAGTGGTGTTTCAGGAGAGGAGGATCTCTCTCCCTCTGATGCAGTTAATCCCACACCACCTGATGTGTCCAACCTTATTAAGTGACCAGGGTCTGTCCCTGGGGGATATCACTGTGGGACTGTGGCACCATGTTGTCGTGGTTTAACCCAGCTGGCAACTAAGCACCATGCAGCCACTCACTCACTCCCCCTATCCCTCAGGGGGATGGGGGAGAGAATCAGGAAAAAAAAAAAAAAGACCAGTGGGTTGAGACAGAGACAGTTTAGTAAGAGAAAAGAATAGCAATAATAATAATGATAATGGTAAGAAAATATATACCCCCCCCGCTGCCCGAGCCCCAGCCTGTCCCGAGCAGCGATCACTCTCCCCCCGACTGACTAACTCCCCCCAAGCACGACGTTACATGGTATGGAATAGCTCTTTGGCCAGTTGGGCTCAGCTGTCCTGGCTGTGCCCCCTCCCAGCTTGTTATGCACCTGGCAGAGCATGGGAAGCTGAAAAAGTCCTTGAGTAGTCTAAGCACTACTTAGCAACAACTGAAAACATCAGTGTGTTATCAACATTCTTGTAGCACTAAATCCAAAACACAGCACTATGCTAGCTACTATGAAGAAAATGAACTCTATCCCAGCCGAAACCAGGACACATGTGGATCTGGAGTCATCCCTTCTCCTGCACCCCTGCTCCTCCACAAGCACCCTCCCCGGAGCCACAGATCTCCCCAACCAACCTGACCAGACGTTCTGCTGTGGGACTTTGCTTAGAGGAGGGATGGGGACAGCTACGCCAGGAAGCGAAGGACACAGCCCACCACCCACAGCTCCCTTTTCCCTAGCTGGAACAGTAAGGTCGTCAGAGTGGCACAGAAAACCTGAGCAACTCGGGGAATGGACCGAGGCCATGTGGAACAGGAGGAGGCCATGGGTACAGGACTTCCACTGCAGATACCACATTGCATCCATTTGTAGCAGTTTCACAGTTTTCTGTTCTCACACACAATAGGATGGCAGTATTTGAACAGTATTAGGACATCATCCAGCATTAAATCATGTATCTGATTCTTTGAAAAACAAAAAAAGCCTTGTGGCAAAGAAAGAACATTGACAAAGTCACACCATGACATGAGGGACAGAGCCTCAGCGATACTGCAGCTCATGAGAAGCTAGGACCACTTCTCTCTAACGCCTGCCTTGTTGAGCTGAAATCCCTTTTAACGTTAGCCTGCGTCCTTGCTGCCAAAATTAAAAACGTTCTTTGCTTCAGACTGACTCACTGTTAATGCGCCACTGGTCACAACTTGCTAAAGAAAAGCTTCCCAAGTCTGAACCAAACCATGTCTGGACAGGAACACAACTTGTGGGTAACAGACTGAATTTACAGATTCAGTCCAAGTATGGGATTCACAGCGTCCACCTAGGAGCAAGAGCTGAGTGGGACAGCCCACCAACATCACACCCCAAGGACAACAGCAGAGTGTAAAAAGGGAGAGTGGGGGAAGGAACAAGAGGTCTGGGTAAAGAGACTTGCATAAGGTCAGGCACCAGAAGAATGGCACAACCGTGATCCTGAATGCCTTAACTCTTGATCCAGTGTCTTATCCAGTGGATAATGCTTTTCTCAGAATTGAAAATAAATTGGATGCTGTCTGCCAAGAGGCAGTAATTCCTTACTAGTAAGTCATATCATTCTGGACCAGCTGTATATTACAAGAGCATCCCAAAATACAAGTTGTAATTTATTAATTCTGCCTAAGTAAAAGGTTTCCAGTAATACTGTCAGCATTTGCAGTTCTCACTTCAATGAAGCATATTGCGAAGGATGCTTTGTCAGACCTATATATCACTGTCACTCCAGGAGTCAACGCACTGACAGCCTTAGCAGAGGTGGATGTTACAGGATACTGTGAAAGCGATTATGTAAGATGGAAAAGCAGGTTTTTGGAGTCTCACTCCAGCAACACAGAAATCAGAGGCTTTTAACGGAATTAACGGAGAAGGGAACATCTCTTGTACACATCACCATTATCCCTTGGGATCCTAAAATTACTTGTGAGGAATAATCTCTCCAACTCACTCATAATTTTAGCACTCCTAAGAACTACATATCTTCAGTTCACCCGTAATTTAAACTCCTTTCCCTCAACAGAAACACCACCTGACAGGTCTTAACTGAAAGTGAATGACAGCAATAGCAGCTTACTTAAAAGTGTAAAGGAAATGCATATTTATGAGCACCCAGAAGTAATGGTTTATGGACCTCAGAACTAAAGGTGTAATAATGTCTTGAAGGCATATTAGGAGACATAATTTTAGGTTGAAAAGCCAAACTGGGCTGCAGCCAGTGATGAGATCTGTGTTTGTGTTAAGACAATAGGATAGAGGACCCTGCTAAACTTTAAAATTTGTCTTTATTTTTCCAGACATACTACTCCATCCTTTTCTCTTTCTGAAGGCTCATAGAAAAGGAACTACGTGTGTATGCACGTGGTGTTATTAAAACATGTAAAATAACGGCATCTTACTCCTGACTTGAGGACTGGACTTGCTGCCTTACGGGTGAACGTCTGGTGTCATTCACAAATACTGCAGTCTTCAATATATCATGAAGAATAGCTAGACTTTACTTCACATCTTCTCTTTAGGCATATCAATTTGTCAAGTAACTTAAATGCTGTATTTTTCCAATCACTTTGCCATCAGAGTGACGGTAATGAGTGTATCTGAGACCTTTGGATTTTATTTCATCATTGGCACCAGCAGCAGTGCTCTGTCGATGCTTTAATGAAATCAAGTCAGTCGGTTTCAGTAACAGTCTTATTTTGAACATGACTATATTATAAACAATTTAAACAGCGAAAGACATGTATTAGGGCAATTTATGCAAAGAAACAAGGACTGCGCCCAGCATCATTTCTTCTGAAACTTTATTCCACAGGATGATCTTTTAAGCACGCTACTTCTAGTTGGAAACACACAAAAGCTGGAGAGGCTGCTAAGGAAAATAGCTTACCATCTGGAAAACTATTCGATTAGAGCAGATAAAGCATGGAGCTGTTTTCTATTCCTGAATCTTCCACAAAATTACTGTATGACCTTGGGAAATCTCTTTTCCTTGCAGGACTTTGGTAGCCATCAAAAACTCCAAGATCCTGGTCTAATGGCGTCATAGAAATAAAAAACACTCATGAGTGTTTTCTATTAGACATGATTCTCTGCTGGCCTATATTAATTTCTTTTTAAAGATTTTAAAATTACATTTACAAATGTAATAAGAAACAATTAAAAAAAGTACCTGGAAAAGTAACCGAATCTGCTACTGACCCTTAAAGTCAATTTCTTATTCATTAAAAATGCATGTTAAATATTTATAAACCCATGCACAAAGCAATTTCAGCTCCTGAAATTAAAAGCATACAAAATTAAAGAGAATTAAAGAGAAAACTAACTTTTAGCTATGGCTGTTTCCTCACAAACTGTTTATATGGGCACTGCTGTCATCCCAAGGGTCCAATGTTGACCCCACACCCCGCTCTCTCGTCCCTTGCTGAAGAAGTCCCTCTGCGTAGAGTCACCCAGCATGGCCTAGCACAAGATACAGGACGCAGAACTTCAGCTGCGCACCATTAGGTGACCAGTGACGTGGTCCTACTTCAAGCTCATCTCCTGTGGGAAAGCCCCGACATGCAGCATCAGCAGAGAAAATCCCCCACCCGCCGTGGTGGTGGGCTCCCAACAGACAGGGCAGGCATTGCTCAGGATGGGTGGGAGAGGTTATTCATAAACTACCTGAACAGTTCTCTATTAACATTTCTCGCTCGGATTGATTCTGTTCTTTGAACAGACCAGAAAGGACACATTTATTATACATAGCATGCAGAGTGAAAAACAGTCAACTCATTTCTTTTTCAGAGTAATTTTTCAGTTCCTCACAATCTAGAGGTTTGTCTCACGTTCGGAGCGCATTGTTTTTCCGAATGTCTCATTTCGTAGACAGATAGTTATAGAAACACAGAACAAAACAAAGCCACACACCCTCCCTATGGCCTGTTTTTCAACAGTTCACTTCCTCAGAAGGAGAGACACAACTTCACTTTCAGTAACAAAACAGTCCTTATGACAGACATACTTTTCCTAGATCCAAGAAAAAGCCAGTGGATCTGATTATGTCAAGTTCTAAAAATCTAGCAAAGGAATTTTGCATATGCAGAACAGAGGATGCTAAATTATTAAAACAAAATTACTGCAACTAACATTTGAGTGAAACAGGCATGAAATGAAGATTTACATTGAGTTACTTCTTAGTTCTTCTGGTGCGAAATCCAAAGGTGTGGCAGAAATACAGTGCTAATTTAATGTTCATGTTCTAATCAGTACTTTTTTTTCCTTACATTAAAAGGGCGACAGAGTGTGGCAAAAGGACTCACTGACAGTTCACTCTGTGGTGTGCTAGTGCTTTATTTTTTATTGTTTCTCTCCACAGAAATATCACAGGAAAAAATCTTGAGGCACCCACCTGTATTTTTAATACAGATGCTAGCAAGTTCAAAGGTGGGCATTGAAAAGTCAAGGAATAAATACAAAGTTGTCTACTCCTAACACAGAATCATAGATTCATTTAGGTTGAAAAAGACCTTTAAGATCACCAAGTCCAACAATTAACCTAGCACTTCCATTCCACCACTAAACCATGTCCCTAAGCACCTCATCTACCCAGCTTTTCAATACCTCCAGGGATGGGGACTCAACCACTTCCCTGGGCAGCCCGTTCCAATGCTTGACAACCCTTTCGGTGAAAAAATTTTTCCTAGTGTCCAACCTAAACCTGCTCTGGCACAACTTGAGGCCATTTCCCCTCATCCTAACATATATAATGGAATACAAAATTTTATGAATTTTTATCACTTTATGATAACGTATGCTGCTCAGAAGCCTCTTCCTCTTTCAGTAGCTAAGTCAGTATGGACGATAAGACTCTGATCAAGTTGTATGAAGCGTAGTAAATGAGGCAAGGGACCAATGGAAGATGTCAAATGCATTTATGGTTAGAGTAAAAGACAAGGACCAGAATATCTTTTCCTCTCTCAGTCACATTTTGGGTATGATCTTGGGCAAGACGTTCACATTTTGATTCATCAAATGTGCAAGCAGTCCTAGACAACAGCCTTCCTTCTTTTGGGTTAGGAAAAGTGCAGAGATTTGATGAGGTAAAACATGGCAATAATCTTACCTCATTCTTCTCAGGCCAGCACCCCACACCATGATCAAATGGCAGCCTTAACTGATATGTCCCTGTGATATGTTAGTGACCAGCAGACCACATAAATACATGTGCCTCAACCACTTTCTGCTCCAGGTGTTTATGCAGCTCTAATCCACTCTCCTCTAGCCAATATATCGACCTCTTCCAAGATTTACTGGGAACAAAGCTCTTTCAATGTCCCTTGTACTGGTATGCACATCTAAGATCCAAGCAATCTTATGCCAAAAATTTAGTAACGCTTAGTGCTGCACACCCACATGAATTTCTTTCAAAATATGCTAAGCTAGGTTAAAATAATTCTTGAGAAATGACTGACTTTGCGTATGCTGTTCAATACATAAATAGATAGGTGGAGAAGGAAAACCACCTGAAGAAAGCACTTCAGTCAGTGAGGTATGCAGTGGAGACCGCCCATATTACCATGCCTTTATTCCATAACCTTTGGCACCCGCTGTAAACTGTTGCCAAACTCTTCCTATTTACTTCCTGAATGAAGTATGTTCCCAAGTTCCTTGACAACCAACCTACAAGTACTATGAGTTTCCCTTTTCTGCCCCCCTAGAGCTGAGCTAATTGCTAGCAGAATTTGGTATGAACCATTTTTTTAGTTTCCCATTGACATTTTTTGATGACAAAAATGCCTTAGTCACATCCTATTCCTACCAGTGGGCCATGTTGCAACAGCTAGGGCCAAGGGGTGACACAGGAAAGTCCTGTTGAAGGTGTACAACTGGGGATCCTCCAAGAAATGGCACACTATACTTAATACCAGACTGTTAAGTGCTTCATTTCTACAATATAAAGAACAAAAAGAGCAGCAACACCAAACATACACCCAGCAGTTTATTAAACTCCCCCCCCCCAAGCAAACAAACAGGAAAAGATGATGCTGTGGAAATGTTTTGATAGTTTCACCACATGATGTTGAGAGCACAGGCACAGAAAAACAAAGGTCAATGTTACGATTGAAATGAGCCTCTCTTCCCTCATCTCTCTCCTTTCAGCCTGGACTTCCAGCATGAATTTCATATTCTCTTCAACAAAAAGGAAAAAGCCTGTGAAATTCAAGATTATGTTTTTAGTTCTTCTGAAATCTTGATTTTGGTGAAAAACCTCAGTATTAATTTTTCCACAAGTAAGACTACAGTCAGAAAGTTATGGTAATCCTTCCAAATGCATTTTCTAGCTATAAATATCTCTGAAAGCTGCTCCACTTCACAGTGAAACTTTGTCCATATGGAACATATGACTAGGAAGGACTTGGTGAACTACTGAAATCCAGTACTCTGTTAGTGAAGGCACCCATAGCATTCAGTTTTGTTCAAAACTGATCATAGAAAATGATGGGGTTGGGTTTTTTTTTGTCTTTAGTACTACAAGTAGGACATTACTCAAGAAGCTCAATCTCCTATCAGTAAGAAACTGCCTTCTAATTTCCAGCTATGTTTCTTTACAGACAGTTTATACACAGCTACAGACTGGATATATACAGACTGTTGTCTTTCCCAAGTGTTTACTCCCAAAATATCCACTGAGAGGAACCATATTTGTCTTAGTTTGTGTTCAGCTGTGCTAAACAAGGCTCTTCTTGGTCATCCTAGTAGTTCTTTGAGCAACTCTTTCACTTTTGATTCCTCTTTCTTAAACATGGATGAGCAAAGCAGTACTCAGTACTTAAAATGCACTGTCTCCAGTGCCCTATTTAATGGCTTCAATATTTCTTTACTTTAAATGCATATAGGGATAAAATTCACTTTTTTTCATAACCGTACTTTGGGTGATCACCAGAAACAAGGGGACCTTTCCTCTAAGATTTCCAGCTGATCAACTGACAGCATTGGTCGGTATTGAGATAGGTTGTCGAAGTAAAGATATTAGCCATGTTTTAAGATGCTGATGCAACCCACCCTGACATTCCCACATAGCAATGTATGAGAAGAACCACAGCATTAGTTTTCTGTTCCTTCATCTGCCTATGCAAAGGAGCGTACTGAGCAGCTCTGAGAACCTTTTCTGTGGTAGGACTCTATGCCAGTACCACTCTTAAGCAAGTATTCCCAGCATTTCAGAAACAAATGAGAATAACGACAGAGAACGTCAGAATAATCCAGGATGGAAGGGACCTCTGCAGGTTACCTACTCTAACGAGAAGCTGGGCCAGGCTAACTTCTAAGTTAGATCACGTGGCTCAGGTCTTCATACAACTCAGTTTCAAACAATTTTCAGGTATGGAAATGCCACAATTTCTCTGGGCAACCTGTACTGATGTTTAGCTTCCTTTATCGTGAAACTTTTCCAAAATTATTACTGTTAGCAATATGCACAGTTCTTTGATAGCATTTTGACAACAGTCAACAAACAAATTGTGAAGAAACATAATAACCCTTTCCAGTATCTAAATGTCATTCATTTTATCTTCACACTTACAGATTGGATTTTGCTCCCAGTTACAAGGATGAGCATCTGAAATAACTTTGCTAAATTCAGGAGTGTGATACCCATCCCAAATCTCCACCACCGTAAAATCCTACCTTCCTACTCATGGCCTCTTGACGGTAGGAAGTGTTTCTCTTCAGACTAAAAATTACCTGAAGGGTAGCTGGATAAAGCAAAAATGCTAACACTACTATGTGTTTTAATTTCTATTTTTGAATCAGTAATAGAAGTAAGATGGGGAAGACAATCCTCTATGGACTACATTTTTTCTGCTTTCGCCACAGCCAAAATACTTTATTCTCCCTCTCTGAAGAGTACATGAAAGCACTTCCCTTTTTGTCCTTTTCACGACAATTATTCATTAGAATTTGATAGTCTTCTCTAGACAAACACAACAGGTCATATTTGCTTTTTCCATTAAGCCATTTGGACAGAAACTCTTCCACGGAATATATGCTATGGGGTCTGTGGTTTTCCAAGCTGCCTATCAAGACACACGGAGCCTCCTGTGTTACAGACATGAGTCTGATTTTCTTGTAACGCTACCAATCGTTTCCATCTGGTATTGTACTTAACAGGTTGATTTTCTGAGACACTTCACACTATGAAGTATGTTAAGGATTGTACCTTCAGTTCTATTTGATTTGCAATTTATTCAATGTTTCTCCCTGTGCAGTTCATTCTAGTTTGCACAGTCCCCATCTATTCCAGAAAAGACACAATGGACTGCAGCCTATCTTTTCCGGAAAAATATTTCTTCAGAGATAATCCCACTGGTCACTTTATTCCATTTCTTTCTAATGTCTGGTAGGCAAAATACACTATACTATACCTGAACGTTAGGGAAGAGGCTGTGCCAAAAAAAGAACTGCATTCATGTTTTGTTGTGCCTTCCACACGTACGGAAGACAACACCATTGTTCACAGCAGACAGCGTAAAATACCTCTAAAAATACATGGATTTAAACTATCAGTTATTATTCACAAAGTAATTCAGCCAGTAGGACTGATCTGACCTACAGGGGGCACTGGACTGAAATCAAAAGTGATTCTAAGAAGTCAGGGGAAGCCTAGACAGGAAGTGAATCCTTCTTACACTTCCTAATCTGTTCAATCTGCATGTTACAGGGAATAGATTCTAGACTCACTCAAGGTGTGGCTTGGCTTTGCAGTATGTTCAACAGCAATACTGGCTTCTGGCACTCGTTGGCCTGAGCTTTGCCACATGCTTCAGTCCCTGCCGTGTGCTGTCCTGCTCTCTGATGCACATTAGCTCAGTTTGTGCACGCAGCCAGATGATGAAGCAGATTGGGGAATCGATTCAACTGAAAAACTGCCCAGCACATCTTTTTCTTCAAGCTGGATCAAAATGGCACACAAACAGCTGTGCCATCCCAAAGGACAGTATAATATACACTGTGATATAGGGACAGGAACAAGTGGAGAGAGGTAGGTGTTGCTAAAGGTCACTTTGTAATGTCAAACTGTACCCCCTGGCTATCTGGTTGCAGGTATACCCATATATCATGCAATGCCAATAGGAATTGGAATTCAATGGTCTGCACCCTCCAATTGTTACAACGGTCCCTGGCACAGCTTGTGCCCAGAGTAGCCCTCTCCCAAGAAATTCCTGCACGTGGCTCATGAGTTAACATGGGCCTGGAGCAATTTTCAATAAGCAGTTTGCAAGCAGCCACTCAGTTTTAGGGATAAAAGAGTTTAACAGTACGGTCAGCATCATATGATGTGCCAGAAAGCAGTACCAGGCTTGCTTAACCTACAAGTGCAGACATGAATCACCAGCCCAAATTCAGACTTTTCACCCTTTAGAAGGGAAACCTACAGAGGCATCTCTTACACATCCCCACTCAATGCCGGCAAAACTCCTAGGAGGCCCCACCTGCATTCTACTTTAACTTAAAACTTCTTCCAGATCTTCATGACAGTGGCTGAAGGTCCATCAGGCCAGGTCTGCACAAGCAGCTGCACACCAATTCCGCCTCTCATGCACACGGGTTAGGTGCAAGCCAGCTTCAAACCAGGAGCTGCACTGCTGTAATACACAGCATCGTGGCCAAGTTAACTAGCGCTGCTAAGAGGCAGGTCAGCACAAACACTGTGCCCAAAAGGACCAAAGCTGAGGGATTTAATGTACCCTCTGAGTTCTGACTTACTCAGAACAGTGTCAGTGAATCTGGGCCACACTCTCACCGTAACCTTGAGCTGAAGGGACCAAGTCTAATGCCGAGACACTGTTTCACTCCATATGCCAGTTCATTATCCAGCTCCTCTCTGTTTTGACTGCCAACAAATAATGATGTTTTCCAACAATTCTCCACTAGGAACTGAATGCACAAACATCGCATCATAAATGCCACCCAACATCTGCCAGGCAGTTACATCTTCCCGTGACTATCACCTAGGCTGAACCTCAGCAAGTGATTTAGTGACGAGCTGTGTCAAATCCTCTCACCTATCACATCCTAGATCATCCAAACCCCAAATCTTATGAACAAGAAAGCCTACAGGTAGTCAGTTAAAATACCAGAGGAAAATTATTTCTAACCAACCCCCCCATGCAGTCTAAAACTACTGCTACTTTGTTAAAGAAAAATCAAATATCACAATCAAGAATATTGGTATTGCTACAAATCTTACAGCACCAATGCAGATATGGTGATAATGGTAAGATTCATAGAAAATAAACTAAGGAAAAGGCAGGCTTTTTCCTCCTTTCCTATTTAACAGGCAGCAAAAACTCTTTAAAATATTATTATTTAATATACGAGTTATTTTAGAACAGTACCAATAGCTTAGCAGAGCAAAACTCACTCAGTTGGTCCCATGGTAAATAGTGTATCTGTGTAGCTGGGATGTTGACAAGGACCAGATTTCAAGTAAAGTATTTCAGAGATTAAACAACAGATTAGTGACTTGCCTTATATTATCTGTAAATTTATTAACTGCAACCAGAGCAGTCAATCAGGGCAGAGTATTTGATTTCCCACATTCCACTTCTTATTGTAGAGCTCTTTGTTCACTTCATGGTGCTTTGCTTTACTGATCCAACTGCTACACAAATGAAACATCTTAAAATAACTTTGAATGTGTGAATACTTTCAATAGCGCTTATTTTTAATCAGCCCTTACCATCGAGTAAAAGCAAAAGCTAGTCGCATGATGTTTGCAATTTCTGTAACTGTAATTCAAATTAAGCAACTGCCTTTTTATATTTTCATTCTTGCAGCTTGAGCTTACTAAGATCATTCTCCCGCTGCCCTGTTACTTCATTTCCCATCCAACACTTAAAGCCTGCAAGTAATAAGTAGGGCCTAGCAGACAATCCCATAAATAGTTCAAGACCTTGAAAACCACAATGTAGCCAGCTCCTAACTTTCTTCCAAAATAAGGCATAATAGACGCAAAAACTCGCACTGAAAAAATATTTTTAATACAAACCAGTTACAGAAATCCCTGACAACGTGCAATTAATGGACCGCATGATAGCAATCACCAATGTGAACAAATTCATTACAAAAGCCAGATGACTGTTCTATGGTCATGCTTACCCTGAACACAGACATCTAACACTTTTTTTTTTTTAAGGCCATAAA
>NW_009259600.1:1689698-1704652 GCF_000687185.1 Egretta garzetta
ATGGTCACGTCCTGAAGCATGAAATACAAGAGTTCCTTCCATTAAACCTCTCGAATTGAGCCAAGGGGACTCTGTGATACTGTGATTCTTACACCAGTGCCCCTTGCAATGCTCACCAGGCTCCTTGCTGCCTTCATTTCTGCTAGTCCAGACAGCGGAGGAGCAGCGGAGCTTTAACAGACTGCCATCCTCCATTGCGGGACAATGGCCAGACGAAATTCGGCTGCACCAAAAAAAATAGCACTACATCCCATAGCATTGTAACTGAAGAAATGCAGTTACAACTGTGCATTACGTCCACCTTAAACATCTATCGAGCACATCTTGATGGATGCAGGTGCACCAGGCATTTAATTCTTATGCCTTCTACATTGCTGCCTTATGATGAAATAAGAAGAAATTAGATTTGTAGTTCACTGCCCAACTCCCCTTGCATTTATACTGACACAATATTACCTACAAATATAAGCACATGCACCACATGCAGAGAATGCGTGTATATGAACGCTGTATACATAGAAAAATTATGTCTGAGGTTTTTTAGAAACAGCTGTCTAAAGTTAGATTTACAGATTCACATTGAGATATGAGTACTTTGAAGTCCACCCTTCACACATATGAGTTAAGATTTTCAAAGCCTGGTGAAAGAATTTCTAAAAATGTTAAACTGCTCTGCCTCTGATTGTAATATATACATGCTTATGTGTCTATAGTGAAATTTTTATGTATTTTGGAGAGGATGCAAAGAGGTTGTTTTAAGTTGATTTTTTTTGACTGCAGAAATGAATCCAACCGAAGACCAGATCTGAAGCTGAGAGTAAGTACAAGCACAAATACGCATCATTGCAAGAGCCCTGTAGACACCAGATAACTTACAGGAATTGCAAGTGCTTGAAATAACACCATGCTGAAATGCATTTGGAAACGGCGTGTCAAATTTCACTCTCATTTACACTTAGAAAAAAAATTCGTAGCAACTCCACTGAGTGAAATGGTGGTATTGTTGATGAGATTAAAATAAGAGCAGACTATGAGCCTCCATCTGTATAAAAGCACTAAACAAGCGTAGTATAAATGTATAGTAAAAGTAGTATAATCAAACGAGTTCAATGAAACCCTGGGGCTTTGCTGCAGAGAGGGGATGGGAGCCATGGGTTAGGCACCCCACCTTCCTCCTCAGCATCTCTGCAGGGTGTGGGTTCATCCTCCCACAGCCCCCGGCTCTGCAGCTGCCCCTCCTGTCCCTGCTCAGGCTGGGGCTGCGTCTGCCCAGCAAATGAAAACTAAATGATATCCATGCAAACACAAGTACATATCCAGATCTACCATCACCTTTTATGCTCTAAGCCAAGGCAATAAAATACAGCTTCACTGCTTTGGACTTTAAAAAAAAAACGAAAAACCAAAAGTGATCACATACTGTATGTGCTTAAAATCCACCATCAGCCTTCACAGAACATATTTAAAAACATCCCGATCATCACAAAATGTGGATTAAATTAGTACAGCCAGACTAGGCTTCACTTCACAGCAGTGTTTTCCTCAGCTGCTCCTGCTTTAGTTTCCAAGAAGTGATGCCGCTGGCACAAAACTGAAATCAAAACAGCAATCACTGACCAAAAGATCTAGTTCAATTTTTGTGACAAAGGAATTCATTCTTCATAAAACCTCCCCCCAAACAAAAGAAAACGGACTACACGTGGTATTTGTGGCATATCACTCTGAAGTACGAAACTCAGCATAGGAAAAGATTCCAAAACTTGCCAACAGTCACACATAATAGCAAAAGGAGGGTTATTTTCCTACTTCTCTTTATTATGTGCTTAATAGTACATTTTTATTAGAAAAAGTCAAGACAGTAAATGTAATGTTCCATATGCAAAAAAAAGGGCACACCGTGCACTGGAACTGACTATTTCTTGGGTTGTTTTTACACTCTAAATAAATAGTAGGAGAGGTCTCTTCCCTTTTTGTCTCAACTCAGAATAGCAAGTATTTGTTTCTGTACTTTTCCTCTCCCTACCTTTCCCCAAATAAATAGGTGACTGACACCAAATATGGGGGAAAATAAAAGATGAATAATTAAAAAAATAGGTTGGAGAATTTTCATTCCATTGACATCAGTCCTGCTTGTGACAGCAGAGAGCAATCTTGATGATGCAAATGCTGCCTTCTGGTCCTGTGCCTTTTCTTAACAGACAAAAGATATAGGAATTCCTGTTTTGTCACAAATGGTGCGATTTTGAAATCTTCAGCACAAATTCAGTCCAAACATTTTTTGCTGCTGTTGCTGTTGTTTCAGAAACTAAATCTAAGATTTTGATGCTGATAACAAACATTTCCTGATCCAAAACAAAATAAAACAATCACATTTCACATCAAAGTGTGTAATATATTTCAGAAGGAAGTATCAAAATGTAAGGCTTTTCCTTTTTTTGAGCAGAAAAAGACAACTGTTAGCGGCCAGTTTGATTTAAGCATGTAAGCACTATTCAGGATAAAGAAGGCGGGGGGGCATTAACTCTGTAAAACAGGAGAGAAGGTGAACAATAACAGAAAACAAGGAAAAAGGTGAGGTGGTAGAGAATAAAGACACTTTTTTTAGCAGTAGGGCAAGTGGAGGTGGCGATCTGCCACATGAAGGGCTTCCCTCTGGAGACAGGGAGGCAACAGGTCATGAGCGAGCTGATAGCAGGAGGTGGGAACCCCAGAGACATTCTTGCTGATGCTAGTCCTTATCCACCCATCCACCATCCATGCATCTATCTCACCGAAATCTATTCCTTCATATTGTCAGTGCAACCGTATTACTACAAACCTGGTTACCATTACCTGGTTTGGGAGACCGGGACTGCTTTCCTTCGCAATCACCCAGCTGACAGCTGAGCTACTCTGCACGGGAGGCTGGGAGGCAACAGAGACCAACTCTGTCCACCAGGCTCATGCTGAGGGACAAGCTCTTCTCCATCTCATCGGGGCTACAGTGGGACCATAACCCTTGGCGCTAGGATAAGATGCCTTTCTTCTGGACAGGTCACCAGTTCCCCACACTGAGGAGTTTTAAAAAAGGGGCAACATCACCCACAGAGTTTTAACAAACCTGTGTTAGTTCAGGTGGGCAGTTCTCTCTCCCTTCCTGCACTGCGACAGCCAGGGTCTCAGGACTCCCACCCAGTCCCCTCCACCACCCCATTGCTCTGCGCGTGGTACACCAATGAGCACCACCTCCACCACTGAGCCATCATGCTCAGCCTAGCACCCAGCACTTTCCAAAACAAAAAGATAATTTATTTTCATTCATAACTTTTACTCCTTCCCGGGGGATGTGAGGAGCTTTCTTTACTCCAGAGATCCCCTGGGCCATGCCTATATAAGCTCCAGCCCCTAAAAGATCAAGCCAGCAAGCCAGAAGATACAGAGCAGACAATAAGCAGACCTTTGAGTCTACAAAAACTGGAGGTTGAATGATTGGCAAACAACCTCTCCTCATGAAAAATTATGCTACAGCAACACAATAGTAATGGGAGCCAAAAGTATGTCTATTCCTGATTTGTAGACCAGGTTTTAGTTATGCTATAATCCTCTCAGTATGCCTGCTTAGGATCCCGCAATCACACGAGTCATGAACACTACCCACAAATCCTGCAGCTTCCATGCCGAGCAAGCGACACACCAGATGAAGAAGGATGGAAAATATACATGTGGAATTGTTCTGGGAACTTAAAGCACACATAACAGTAAACAAAGCAAATATGGTGCAAAACCTGTTGCTACTTTCACAGCATTTGCAGAGCAAAGCGGCATAAATGCAGAAAGATGCATACTGCCTCACACCTTTCCTCCTATCCCAGCAAATTAAGCACAGCAGCACAAACAGCAAGCAGTGAGAAGGAAACGCTACACAGAAGAGCTGCCCCATTTGCTGCTGCACTACAGGTATATGCTTGAGTATGCGAGAGAGGGTAATAAAAAGCATTAAAATTACTTTTCCTCTTGCTTCCTCCAGAGCCTCGGCTGCTCACGGGGGAACTGAACAGGGAGAGATTCCTTCAGCACCGTCCTCCCTCCTCCAGGCACAGTCTATGGCAGTTTGAAAAGGTTACTGCTGTTGTTCCCTGTCCCACCTGGGGACAGTCTTCACGAAGCCAGCGCCAGTTTGGTCTGATAACTAAAAAGCTGCCTCTGCTCCCCGCGGAAACGGCAGTGCTGCTGTCGGATACCGGAGCACTTGCAGAACGAGAGGCACTACAGACAAATTTTGGCTGGTGGCAGGAGAGATGGCTGAAAGCCAGCTGACAGAGAAGAGCAATATCAATCCCTGTGCCGGGGGAATCCTCTGAAAATGCTACTGAAGCAAACAGCAACCACTAACGGCACCGCGGCAAACAAGGCACGAGAGATCCTGAGCTCGTGGAGGAGGGAAAAAGGCAAACGGCTGAACTAAAGTGATCAACATGAACTTGAACCGTGGCACAGGGCAAACATGTGGTATGCCGTATGGAAACTCAGAACAAAACAGAAAGCTTGGAACAAAACGAAATTAAAAATCTGCTTTTATTTCAAATTACTCCACTAAATATCTAACTGAAAATTGTGTTGAAGTTGACGTGACTTTGTGACATGTTGTTCCTTGAAGACTGCCATTTTCAATCAAAAAAAAAAAGGTAATAAAAACATTTCAGTCTGGTTACCTTCTACCCAGCAAGGCTAGAAAACATTACATCGTGAGCTAAAAAATAACCCCACACCATTAGTCAGCAAGAGATAGCCGTTCAGCCAGCATCCATCATGACATTTTCAAGAACCCATAGATACCAAATGCCTGGAAAGAAAGGGCAGCAATCACTCCAAGCAAGGATTTAGAACTTTATATGGGTTTGATAAATTAATTTTTTTAAAGACAGGCCCCATGCAGCCTCCCTTCGCCCACTGTTTCTAGATATAACCTATCTGGGAAAGGGTGATCAAATGTCCATCTCCAAAACAGACGAGCCTTCTGTCTCTCTTCTCCTACAAACAAGAATGACCTTCCCATAAGCTACACAGTCCTGGAACATGACGATGTTCTTTATTCTGGGAGGTCTTTAACTGAACAGCCTCACAGTAAAGAATCCTTGCAAAAGTACCTAAGCTGCCAAATTAGGGCTTATTCGACAAACTGATTTAAAAAAAATTTTGAAATTCTTCCTGTATGATTTCTACTAAGTGTCTGACTTAAATCAGATCATGAAGAATTAGATTCAGAGGAGTTAAAATTAAGGATCTGGAGCATCTCTCCTATGAGAAAAGGCTTAGAGACCTGAGACTGTTTACCCAGGAGAAGAGAGGGTGCAGGGAAGACCTCATCAATGTATCCAAAAACCTGAAGCGAGGATGCAAAGAGGGCTGAGCCAGGCTCCTCTCAGTGGTGCCCAGTGACAGGACCAGAGGCAACGGGCACACACTGAAACACATAAGGAAAAAAAATTTTTATTTTGAGGCTGGTCAAACATAGGAACAGGTTGTCCAGAGAGGTTGTGAAGCTCCCCTCCTTGAAGACAGCCAAAAGCCATCTGGACACTGTCCTGGGCAACTGGCTGTAGGTGGCCCTGCTTGAGCAGGGGGGTTGGACCAGATGACCTCCAAAGGTCCCTGCCAACCTCAACCACCCTGTGATGAACAGATGAATTATCATTGCTTACACAAAAGTATATAAAAAGAAAAAATCAAGAAGGCAAAAAATTTAAAATATTTCCAAATTCATTACAGCAAGAAGTTCTTTATTGGACAATATTTGTCAATAATACACCTATTTGTCTTATAAGATGCCTAAAGGCATAATGAGACTACAGGGATAACTCCACTAAGCTCAGCTACCAGGCCTAAAGCTAGCCCAAAATGCTTGTACATAAACTTCAAACATGCTCGCAACATTACACTATAAAACCGTATCCATAAATTTTCAACTACCCCCCTCTCACATTCATTAAGTTCACTGGTGAGATCAGAGAACTAATTTCCATTGGCAAACTCTAAGGCTACATCAGTGAATGACCAGAGCGGGAGCTGAAACAACCATCGCCAGAGCAAAAGCTGGTGGATAGTCTATTTTAGTTCTTACTCTCTGTCCTCTAAGGAATACTACAATCACAGAAACACCTCCTAGGTTATACAGTTTATTTGCCTGCCAGAGTGAGATTCTTCCCTACGATAATTTTTAACTTGCTTTTGCCAAGTTAAGAGCAATGTGTTGCATCTAAGGGAAATGAGCTTCTTATGAGACCCCTCAGACACTGTATTTTGCAGTACCCAATGGATCACGGTGCTGCATCGTATAACAGGGAAGGTGCTAAAGCATTCAGACAACATGCCAGCCCAAAACCAAGAGTCAGCTACATAACAGGATCCCTCTGAGTGCTGGGCCCCCACACAAATACTCTCGTCCCCCTCACTACAGCACAGTGCCCTCTCCCCTGCCCAAGGCACAGCTGATCAGTCCTGGCATCTCACAGGTGTGAGGTGTGCAACCGTGGGGCTGCTTGGTAGTAATATGCAAGAAATAGCTCAAGTTGTGAAAAAGCGGGAGGTAATTTTGTGAGGCTCATACTTAGATGCAGCTCCTGGTCCTCCAGCAGCCCAGCCTGCTCTCCAGGGATCCTGCTGGAGATCACCAGGCTCTTCTACCCTCCAGAGGACTTAAAAAAACCCCTCCAACCATGATCACCTGAAGGTGTTCAAAAAAGGAAGAAAAGCAACCCTAAAGGAGGTGGCTGAAAAAGAAGTGACCATGATGAAAAACACGCAGAGAAAATGCCAGAAGGCTGATGCAATCGTCCTCTCTCCAAACACCCAGTTACGCAGGACGAGTTGTCCCAAAGATGAGCTGCAGGGCTCCCACTTCTCACCAAACCCTTTTGGGTGAAATATTTGTGGTGTCATCTTCTGCTGGCTAGTATTTTCCTTGCAAGGTTTTCTACATGAAACCTAAATTGCGCAAAAGCGGAGAGCCCATCTATTTAAACACTTTTCCAATATATCTGCTTCCCATCCATAGAGGTAGTAGGAAGTATTCAGACACATTTCTAACTTTCTAAGAGAATGAACTGAGGAAGTCAGCCACACAAACTGCCCAAGATCAGGAAATACAGAGCATTCCATAGCTATGTAAAACATAAAATACAAAATAGTTCCTCAGTTTCAACTTTAAATGCAGAAAAGACCATTAAAAGTTGTATTAAAATAATAAGGCAGCACCAAAAAAATTAAGACATGATAAAAATAAGATTGTTCACATAGCCCTAACTCTTTCACCATGAGAATGTACATTATAAACAGCCTTTTTTTCCCAGACACTTGCTGTTCTTCTGCATATTTAAACACAGATGTGGGTGCTTAGCAACTGTACAACAAAGTCATTTACTTAAATATCTGAGTATAGATTAAGGTACTTCATTTTATATACGTACTTTTAAAATATTGTGTCTGTTTTATAATATTATTTAACGCCTAGAGAGACAGAATCCTCATATGTGGATTCCAAAAGTAAGTCACTTACCTTTGTATTTAAGCAGAGAAATAGGGATCTGTGTCAGCGTACATGTGTGCATTCCTGTGTGTGCATGTGCATACTTTGTATACAAGTTACCTACATATACAATGGGTAAGAACAGAAAAAGACCTAGGAAAACGAACTATTAACATGTTAAAAGTATTCCATTAGTGTGAGAATAAATGCAGTTATAGGATGTTAAGGTCTGTATCATTCAGTGTATCAAAAATTGTTACAAAGCAGGAAGCGTATTTTGTTACAAATGTCCTATTTTAAACTGAAGACAAACAGAAAAAAAAAAAAAATCAGGAAATTTCCAACAGTTCAGAAACATCATGGAGCTGCTGCACTACAGTATTTCACTAGTATTTCCAAACACAGAACATGGACTTTTTCAAGTTACTCGAAACACTGTCTTCATAAAAGGTTTTGCTCCATGAATTAGTCAACAGCATATAAAAAATGTTTCCCTGGAGCGTGCATTATTTTGCGCCACTCGCAAGCAAAACAAAGTTTTCAAGGAGGAATAATACATGTTGTTACACTAACTGGTCTGGCTGAAAAAAACAGAGATTTTTTTTTTAAGCACACAAACATTTCTTCAGATCTCTTACCTATTTGTTTCCTGTACTGGTCAACAGGAGTCCTTGCTGTAGAAGCATCTTTTCTACCCATCGTTTTCAATCCAAAAATCACTGTCAGTATCAGGAGAAAAAAAAAAAAAAAAAAGCATTATTCCTAAGTAAGTTACTAAGAAAATCAATGACTTACAACATCAGAAAAAACTGTAACAAGCAACATTTACATGATTATACACAAAGACATAAGCCTTCCCTGAGTACAATGAGGCACTGGAGTTAATCATCACTATTCTTAAGACTATTAGATAAATTCTAAACATACCTTTTCCCCCATTGCATGGGTTATTAACATTACAGAATGCCTGTTAGTTTGAATAAAAAAAAAGAAAGATTGCACTGTAATTCAGCATTTGGTACCACTGAATTACATTCCTATATAATTTTTTTTTTCCTTTAATAAACCAAGGAGTGAATGTAGTATTGTGAGCTGCTTCTATTGTTGGCAAACACATTTATGCTGCGCCTGGGAATCTGAGGCAGGGCTGGGGGTATGTGCATCCACAGGTGTAACTCCTCAGGAAAGCCACCTGTAGATGCAGCCCGCCAGCCACCCTGAGCAAAAGAGAGGAACAGATCCCTAAAACACAGCAGCCCTGCACTCTCCTACCTTCCCGTCATGGGCTCTAGAGATCTGCCAATGAAAAGAAAGTGACAAATACAGGTGGAAAGCTGGGGCTGTGCCGATTTTACACCTCTCAAGCCAAAGTACTGAGAGTTTAAATCACCTTTGGTACATTTAGGGAACAACCATCCCAACTCATGAATGGGCTTGTTACGGTGCACAGCGCAAGCAGGTGACACCAGGGTTGCAGAGGGAACTGCCACTATCATTCACCCAAAGGTGCTCTTTTTGGTACTTTGGCGCTCCCACACCATCCATGTAACTGAACAACAGTCATCTGAGCAGCATTCTAGCAAACCCTCAATACACCCATTTCACGTGCAAAAGCCTACAGTCTCTTACTCATCCCCTCATGGGGCTGCCACTCAAAAGATACACTAAGATTCTGCAAACACACTCGTTTCACCTCTTCTTTCAGTCAAAAAATACCTGGCTTTTATAGTCACGCTTGCTGCCCAAAACACTGGTTTTCAACCATTTTAGCTGGCTGAAGGCATCACCCATCACAGCGATGATAAGCCCCACTCTTTGACCATCTTTACGACACAGACGTCCCACCATCAACCCCTGCCCTGACAAGAGGACTGACATTTTCCAGAAGCATCAGATTTACCGCTTGAGAGCAGACGACGCACAACAGCCAACACTTGCCGTTTCCCAACTGGCCTTGGCGAGCACAGTGCCAAGGGCACACTTTGGCCGAACTGTCCCGGGTAGCCACAAACCGCTTGCAGATGGAGCACATATGGCCCTGGAGCATCTGCAAGTTTTACTTTTCTGTTAGGCAAAACCAGCTGCTCCACAGCAAGGCGAGCTTCCCCAAGCTCTGCCCAGACAGGCGGTCTGGGAAACGCAGCCCTCGAAGTCACCGCAATGCCAAATCATGGGCCGAAAAGCATGCCAAGGCACTGCCGAATGGACCACCCTCAGCATCACAACCTTAAACATCCACCTACTTCCTTTATAGCTTCAAACAAGGTTTAAATTATAGCTCCATGAATGATCCCACCAGTTATTCATGCACTTAAAACCACAAAGTTTCTTCTTTTGTATTTATCTGCTCTGTAAGAACTACTGGCATTTAATGTCAAGTGACAAATCCAGAACAACAGAGATGGAACCAGGCTCCTTAAACTGAAGTGTGGGGCACAGGGGATAAAATGAACTTTGGTGCTCAAAAATTAGCAACCTTTTTTAAAGGTATTCAGGAATAATAACCAGGTATAAAAGACTGCCGTTATTTTTTAATCCAAACCGAAAACTCAGTTATAGTGTTCCAATGTTTCCATACATTACTTTCGTTTAATTCAGAGAATACTCCCATTTCATAGAAACACATAAGCAGTGAACTGTAATCCACTGGGGTTTTTTTCCCCCTCTATTATGTTTCCCAGCCATTCCCTCGACTGAGTTGTATTTCTCACGTAATGTTCACATCAGAATAACGAGAGTAGAAAATAAAAGTCCCACTTGAACTTTCAGGTAGTTGAGGAGATAGCAGATACATTTTACACTGCAAAACTAGTTCTTGGCTTTTTTATGCCACTGTCAGGGACTGTTTTGACTTGCCTTTTGCAATTTCAATAGCCTACTAATATTTTGTAAGAAAACATCAGCTGTGAAAGATGTTGGCAGTTTTAGCAGTGCCAATAAAACACAAGAAGAAAATGCAGGCAAAAATTATTTCCCGACTTAATGAGAGTCTCAGAGATGCTTGCATTTGCCCGCGTGGCTCGGTGTCACCGACTCCCGCATCTAGAACCTCGACTCCTCTTTGTTCTTCAAAGGGATGCAGTAATCATCATTCATTTCCACTGCTTTGATGGTTAGATAGCAAACACCCGAGAAACCCATGGAGACATTAGCACATACAGCTGCAATGTCTAATAAGACAGCTATTTGCATAAAAGATCAGCCACAATTTAGAATGTGTTGTGATAGATGTGGAAAGGGAATAACAGATCTATATTAGCATGTACGAAACCGAGATTGTTTTCACAATTTAATTCCCTGGGGACTGTGGCTCATCACCTTCTCTTGTAAAGAATCCTGTGTTCCCTGAGGAACCAACTTGCCACGAGCCAGAGTTAAACTAAAATATGGATTAATAAGAGATAATATTTATTATTTATGAACCTTGCTGTAGGAGTGGTTTCCAACCTAACTTTCTGAGCAGATTTCCATAAAGCCTGGAACCTTTATGAGTCATGAAACAATTTGAAAAGCGCCTTTTCCCCGTTTAAAATAGCAGTGGTCATCCTACAATAATCAGTCATCTTCACCTTACTGTAAACTGAAATTTGCACTCAAGTCTTTCCCAGCTCTGTCTGGCCGCTCCTCTGCCTCTGACATCCACCAGCAGAGGATCCAGCCTTTCCTCCACTTCCTTGCTGTGAGCAGCCCAAGCAGCCTTCAGGTCCCTGCAGTTTTAATGACTACCGAACCGTATTAACCGCCCCCCCACACACACACACCTCTTTCTACAGGCTACTAAAAATACTTCAAGAGTAATTTGAGATCATTTGAAGGCAATGTGAGCCCTCCTCAACTTTCAAGCTCTTACAAAAGATGGTTTTAAGAAAATGAAGTGAGGCCCAATGGAATGACTTTTTGTTTATTGCTATTTCAGAGATACTACAAGGTCAAAACACGTCTTTGTTTTTGTGGTTCCCTTCACTGTTTGTCACCCTTTTTCCTCTTCCCCTCTAGTAATTCACCTTTGAAGGCTTACATCCTTGGAAGAACACGTTTTTTCTTTTCGTCCTCTTTTATTCATAAGCAGTGACTGATAATAATTAATACACACAATAAACTGCCTATTATCACCTCCAACTGTCAATACCATTTTGTGAGATAAAAACCAGTTCTGAATGTCCATTCAAGGTCTGGCCACAGGAGTGTTTAAATCCCAACTCACTATTCTTGACGCCTACCCAGCCTGTATAAACCAAAAAAAAAATAAAAAAATAATTAAAGCAATTACTTTAATGAAGTAGAAACATACTGTGAATGACTTTGGAAATACTAATAAAAAATAAGCACAGGGACTATGCAGCACAAAGATCGCTCGTTGCGCATTTATGGTGCAATACACATGATTCATAACAGTGATAAGGCTTAAAGTGTGAACCTGCAAACACTCAAAGATCTACATACGTGCATGGGTACAAACTTTCTTATCTGCCTAAATATTAAAAAAGGGCACGTTAAAAAAATAAAAATAATCAATAAAAAGACTGGTTTTGCAGCTGAAATACAGCTAGTCTGCTCAGAGAAAAGCACGTAAAACTTCAGGATGGAAAAGAACCACTATGGAATGTAAAAGTACTGGACCAAGTCTTCAGCTGTAATTGAAAATGCAGGTGAATGCACAGTGAATATCTGCATACATGCAAAAGTACCCTATCCTTAATTGCAAATGGATATCTAACTTAAAAGTCCTTCGTTTCCTTTTTTTTCTTTTTTTTAATTGGTTGCAGTGCAGGTTGATAATTTGAACTCATAACCCAAATTATTCTGTAATATGATTCAAAGCTTACTGATGTCAGTGAAAGAAGTGGTCTTTTACCAGACAATGCCATAGCACATAGCTTAATAAATAATGGATATTAAAACCCTTACAAGTTACAAGAGAGCAAAAATAGCCTTTTGTCCTCCTCGGGTAAAATCCAAGGAACACATCAGGTCCTCTGCAAACATCAAGTTATTCCAAAAACCTGGTAGCACTGCATTTAAAGTGGGAAGCTGCCTGCATGTAGGTATTTTGGAAATTATTGCTGTTGGTTATTTCAGTTGGCTTTTTTTGGTGTAGTGCTGAAGTACAGTAACTAAGGTCTGTCTGCACAGCACTGGGAGAAATGCAGTGGAAGTAACCTGCAGCCAAAATTGCAAGAATACAGCTGAATACTTCAACCATACTTTAGCCAAGAGAAAGAATTTAAAAACCTTTATTACTACTACTTAAAAAAACCCCAAAACATATAAACAAACAAAAAAAAAAACTTGAAAAAAAATTCATGTTCTATTGGTAAGTCTTACAGTAGTCTTCACTGTTCCCCTGGAAAGTCTCTCCTAAAGGACAAGAGTATTGTTTCAAAGGAAAGGGTATCTGCCCGTGGTACTTCTTGAAGAATCTAGCTCTATTTGCATTGGGAATTTATTTCATTTTCTTTTAATAAAAGGAATTTATAATTTCTTTACTTAATTTAACCTTGAAAGCAGCAAAGGTGATTTAGATTCAGTTAAATTTGGAAAAATTAATCAGAAAAACCCAGGATCCCTAACTCCACTTGGAACAGTTATTGCTAAAAAAATCTTAACTTTCTACACAAGGACAACAAACACTAACATATTGCAAGATTAAAACCATCTAGGAATTACAACTTTTATTCTGACGTACATCAGGCTGTTTCATACCTTCACATAAGCACTAGGAACAAAATGCACATTGCTACTTCCAGTGAGTGCCCTTTGCACTGCTGGAAAAGATGCTGCTCGGCTGTTTGTTAGTTATGGAGTGCCTACAAACCCCATGAAATTAGTTCTAAATTTATTTAACCAACTAGTACACAGGTAATAGTACATATGAATACTCAGCATATTCTCCTGCATGTTTTGAAATCCTGAGGCAATATATTATGAAAAATAAATTTCATCACCAATCCAGGTTAGTTCCACCTGATCTCAGGAAGGTAAGTGAGATACCCAAGTTATGCAGGAGGCCACCTCCACTCCCTTTACAGTGAATGAAGAAAGAGATGCAATGGTAAGGAATCCAAATTACCTCCAGCAATCCTGCTTTCTTGCTATGCTCCTAAACTTCCCCGAGGTACCTAAAATTTGGTGGGATTTTTAAGACCAAATATTTGCATTTACTCCTCTAGCAAAAAGTCTACTTGCTTTTGCAAGATGTAAAACATTCTTAAATATCTGAAGATTATCATTAAGTGTATTCATGACAGCCAGGAAAAAAGTGAAAATTTCAAGGATTGCAAAACCTGACTGAGATTTTTTTAAAGGACTTCATACTTATGTAAATTTGGGGTTTTAAGCAAAAAGAGACTATTAAAAATATCAAAGGTTCCTTCCATTCCCAGTAGAGTACAGTTTGTCACAGCTTCTATGGGAAGAAGCAGCAAAATGTACTAGGCCAAAACTCACTTATAAAAACATTACTTATACAGAAGATATCTGTTTAGCAATTGGTGTTGTACTTGTTATAAAAACAGCATGACATTTTGCAGAAGAATATTCCTATTTGTAGCGACTCTCTGCACCTTACATTTACTTTTCGTTATTAGGATTTGTTATTTGTCTTCAGAACCAAATTCCCTACTCACTTCAGAGCCGCGTAGAGCTATACCATCTGTGAAACACATACTCGTTTTAATACGAACACAGATCTTCATCTGAACAACTTTAAAATTCCAAACATTCAAAGATGAACTTTTTTTCATTTTTGTGAATATATGACGGCATTGGTGTGTCAAGAAAATATCCTTGAAGAAGTTCATGAAGGAAAAAAAGCATACATGTGGTTCAATCCTGTCTTGCCATACAGTTCAAAATGTAGTATTTCCCAGAGGAAAGAGTAATCTCTGCTAAAGGGAAAATTACACGATAAATGACACCATATGCAGTATTTCGGGATAACATGCTTCAAAATAACAGAATCTGTTTAATTTTTTTTTTTTTTTTGGGGGGGGGGGGAGACCGCCCTGGTCTGAGGGCAAGTATGGAGGACACCACCACCAACCCCACCACCACCTCTACCATGCCTGCACAAGATGGAAACAAAGCACGCGTGCTCTGCCTCGCAAGTTAGAAGTTGATCGAGTCAGGAGCAACGAAGAGAAACAATTATTTGCTCCGTCTCAGTAGCCGAAGCGGCAGCAGCAAATGTTTTGTGGTTCAGTTAAATCCAGGCAGTTTTATTCCGTCTTTGATCCCCACCACACATCCCTTCAAGCACTCATTTCCTCTGATGAAGTAGGGAGTAATTTAAGTAACAGGTATAAAACTAGAGGTTATAGACCTTAAATTTCAAAATTAGCTAAGTCTGCCTAAGCACTTCAATTCTAATATGTTATGAAGTTACAGTTCTTGAATTTAACGGAGCGCCACGTGGTTTCACTGTGTTTTGCCCTGCTACGGTGTTACAGCA
>NW_009259600.1:1704687-1705475 GCF_000687185.1 Egretta garzetta
AACCTTTCTACTCTCCCCTCTCTTTAGTTTTGGGAAGTGACAAAAAACCCGTTTTTCCAGATGTTACTCCTTTTCTGGGCCTGACACAAGTCACAGCTTGCTATAAGCCTGGGTGCTTTAATTATATACACTTGTTAATTCCTCATTTGTAGATTTTAAGGTTAGGCTCTTTTTTGTCAGAAATTAAATTCTTATTTCTTCCTCAAGTGAGAAGAAATATTTAGGAAGAAGTTATGCTTCCCTTTAGCATATCCACATTAAACTACAGTTCACAACCATCCAGAGGACAGAAAGCCTATTTCACAACATTTTCAATATTGCAAAATGGGATAACAATCTTCAGTGAGAATAAATTTGTAACTTTTGAAGTTATTCACACAAAGAAAACGTTGGAACAATAGGTAATTCCATATTTATCATTTTTTTTTGTTTTCTATTGTGCCTTTTTTTTCCCTTCCATTATGTCAGACCGTTAAAACCAAAAAATTTCTGAGTGAATTATTTAAAAATTGAAATAGTTTCTTTGAAGTAATATATCAAAACAAGACAATTTGAAACTGCTGGCATTTTTCCTTTCCACTCACCCTGTTTTTTTAAAAAAAATGCTTTTAAAGTATGTACCGGCTACGCTTCAGCTTAATTTTTTCCCCATTAATTAAAAAAATGCTTTTAAAGTATGTTAGGCTACGCTTCAGCTTAATTTTTTCCCCATTAATTCTAATATACTGATATCCCATCTATTCTGACTCAATTTTCATTGAAATTTGTCTCATTTGAGAAGAAAAGTG
>NW_009259600.1:1705497-1715728 GCF_000687185.1 Egretta garzetta
ATTCCTGCTTGACAATCAACCTAACAACTGAAAACCAGAAGAAGAGAAAACAGCCGCAAACAAGCTGCACAGGCACAAAGCCGGCAGGCAGACAAATGTGCCCTTCTGTTATATCCTACTGTAGCGCGATACGATGTCCCATCACACATGGCTTTCAAGTCATAGTAATTGCTAAAACCCATCACCACATGTATACCCTAATGATTGCCTCACTTCTTACCTTGAGCAAGCACGCAAAAGTTGAAAGCAGGCTACAAATGACACCAGCAAATAATACTTCAGTACACGTAGACCTGATCGTAACACTTCAGCAAAACTGAATTATTACTTCCATTACTAAACCTGGTCTTCGAAAGGACTTAAAAGGTAATCTTCCCATCCAGCATTCAGAATGAATGTGGGGTTTTTTTCCTTTCTCTGAAACTACTGCAGCTTGGTAAGTATTAGACTGATCTATGAATGAAGAAAAATGGTTTTATGCCACTTTTGTTGTCTCACATGCTGTATTAGGCATTCAGGAAAGCAACTCAGCTTAAAAAATCTATTCTAGTCACCAGGGAAAAGAAGCTAGGAAAGCAACTCAGCTTAAAAAAAAAAAATCTATTCTAGTCACCAGGGAAAAGAAGCATTAAGTGCAAAGAGTTTTAATTTGGTGGGTTTGGCATTTATGTTTTCCTCTATTTTTCAATAACTGATTAAAGATAGAATAACCTGTTAATCTTCCCCATAAAGATCAGAAGATAAAGCTGACGTGCATTTCCTTAGGCTTAACACAATACATCATTTTTTTAAAAATTTTTTTCTTTAAAATTATCTGAGGCAAAAACCAGTAGATAACTCAGTGTTAACATATCAAATGTGAAGTTCTGCCCTACAGCGCTTAATAATGAGCTTACTGGTCAGGCGTAGCTAGCAGACCCATAGATGTTAGCAGCAGCATTTTCAAACCCAAGTCCTACTCTATTGGTTTTGAAGGATTGGGCCATAATTGGGTGAAGAGTTTAATACGGCTTAAATAACATCAGCTCAGTAGTTTCTGAAGTAGTTCGAAACAATAGGCCAAGCACACTCTCTGCAGATTATATCTAAATTGCTCAAGACTTGGCTCTCCTGAAACCTACCTTGAGATCCTATTAAAGGCAATGATTTTTAAGATAAAGAATAAAGTAATAGTGTGCATGATACCATCTCTTGAGGAGCTTTATGTTCTATTTGGGCAAAAAGGGAATATAAGATCATTGATATTGATCAAAAATCTGAATCTTGAACAAAAATTGAATTAAAGGAATGGAGCAAAATCAGGCTAAAACCTTTATATGCGCCAGATGAAAAAAATAAGGTTTGATAGCCATCCGAAAATGTGGTAAACTGTTTATTTGCCTCATTTTAAGGCAGAGGAGACAAGTGTGGAGTGCAGCTGGGAAGAAAAGGCAGCAAAAAGAAAAATCGTCAACCAGCAGAAAAGTATCAGTTGAAATAGCAGAAAGTCACATGAATGCCTGAAGGTCCCAGGTGCAACAACCATCTGTGCAAACGCCTGCTTGGGCTCTTTTCATGGCTTTCCCCATAAGACCACAGAATGGGAGAAGACTGTGTCCCCATCTATTCCCACCACTCCTGAACAGTGTGCCTGTGTCCCAAGGAAGAAATTTTGCTGCAGGGTTTGTTGTCCAAGAGAATGCCGAAGGAAAGGATGACACCAACCGACACTAACTCATTGAAAAAAAGTACTCCTTTGGATGTTTCAAGTCACACAGTACATGTGAAATTCTATTTACTGGAAAAATATTAGTGAAATAAAAAAATTGAACACTTTTTCATGGGTTACTGCTTTTGGAGACAGCATATTTTTAAGATCCTGGGATCTGATGTGTGATCTGGCTGGCCTTCTCTGGCCTAAAAGATACCTCTGATGAGAGATTCCTACACCTCAATCTAGTTAGGAATGGAATGGAATAGTTACGAAGACTCCTAAAAGAGATCATTTAATGACTAGCCTTGTGAGGCTTGTGAGCATTTCTTCAGAAACCCTGGCCTGAGATAAAATGGCACAATCCACTCCATTCGCTCCAATTTCCTGAGAGCATCTCTCTAAGCACTAGGGGTTTGACGTGCCCTTGGCTGGAGTCAAAGGCGAAGGTATGCTGCAGCACTGCCATAACGTTTGATTAGGAGGAAGGGGATATACCGCCTGAAATCCAGCCTTGTGGACTGCATATAACAAAAAAAAAAAAAACCTGCCAGAGCATACAGTAAAATGAGTTGAAACCGGTTTTCATAAGAACAAACACATTCAACACCAACATCACAAGAAACTGCAGGTCTGTTTTCTTCCTGCCACAACTGCTCAGTCTGGCCACTACTGTACCAAAAGCCATACAAGCCTGTAACCAGGCTTAAGAAGTTCAAGGAGAGCTGGGTCAACTCCGAAAAGGACTTCAGCTAAGTTGTTTCTGCTTTTAACTTCCAAAATACCCTATCCCATGCACTTAGCTTTAGAGCCATCCCAGTTGTTTCCATATAGATTATTTTTTTAATAAGGTGAATTAATGAAAACTTATACCAATATAGTACAGGGGAAACATCTTTCCAGCTTTTCCCTTTTTCCAGCACTGACAGTGCTTAAGTCTGAAGGCTCAAAACCAGACAAGTTTGGTCAGAGAGCCATCGCTCTGAGCTTTTTCCTATACATGCCATTCCCTCCCCTTGAAGGTCTCCTCAAGGTACAGCACATATCTATAGAGTCCTTCTATGGTCAGGATACAGAATTGAACCAAGCCTATACCATATACATTACTTGTGTGCAATAAATGACAGAATGCAAGTGCTTTGAATTCTTTACTCTGCATATAAGGCTATGTTTTAGTATGGTGCCCACATTTAGATCATAATTTCCATAAACACGCATGAAGATAAACAGGCTCTCTTCCCATGTAGAACTGGAGGAATTCATCCAGAAGCTTTGCTTTGTAAATCATTTCAGATGTATTTTACTGAAGCCATAAAGGATATTAGCAAGTGCGCTGGGACCTTTTGTTTTAAATTATTATGATCTGCTACTCTAACAGAAGTTACTAATATTATTTAACCCCACTGGTACACTTAAAATGAAAATAGTTTGAAGCTTTTTTAAATAGGTTTTGTCTCTATAATAATCACTTTTCCAGAATACCCTATTCCTATTTAGCTTGTTGGTCCACTCCTTTGTATACCCAGAAAGATACTGAAATAATCCAGGCTTTCGAATCATCCTGTCTTTCAGAATAAAAAAGTAAACAGCAATCTAAGAAAGCTTTGTTAACCTTTTCACTCCAAATTATGGAAAGATTCATTCATAAATTAAATAGCATATGTCAAAAAATTCCAAAGAAAGCAACATCCATCTTTGCTCTGACCATTTTATGGTTACAGAATCAAAAAAACCCCCAAATTATTTATTAGCTGCTGCAATTCTTTGTGGTTGCATTAAAGCCAAACTTAAGTTTAATCACACCAAAGTCTAAAGTTGAAAAAACATATTATAGAAAGTTTTCCACAATGCATATGCACAACAAATAAGACACCATGCTTTCCACACCCTCCATAATGAGAAGAAATTACAAATTCTGACAGATGCAGCATAGCCTTGCCTAGGACACTTGACATTATGTATGTAGGAGGGCCTCCGCTGCAGCCAGGTGGGACAGTGAGCTACTAGAGCTTCTTGAGGTCCAACATGGGTGAGGTAAGGCAGACGTGTGGGCAGAAACGTCACAGCAAGCTTGAACCCACTCTTAAGCCCACCTATCAAAGGTAATATCATTAACAGAATTAAGTCTGTGTCTTCCAGGACCTTCATCGTGCTTTCAAATTTTTTAGGACATGTTTTTCATAGACGTTAGAATTAGATGCAGCATTCCAGCACTGGTCTTTAATAATTATTCAAGTGATTTAAACAGCCCTCCTACCTCTCTCCCGCATCTACTAGGCAGCACCAGCCCTTCTTGCCACCGCCCTGCATTTGATTCCCCTGTGGCTACCAGTGCTTCCTCACAACCCCAAGTCTTCCCACGGTCACAGCTTTACAAGATAAAATCTTCCATTCTGCACACACATCCAGCATTGCTTCTTCCTCGACACATTTGCAGACAAATTGCATTTTAACAGGCTCGTGTTTCCATGATCTCAGCCACACTTTAAACTTCAGCCTTTCTTCATCAATCCAGCAATCGCTGAAGCCATCCACAGTTTGCTGCTATTGCTCTTATGTTTACACCCAGACAATTGACTAAAACAGCAAAAAGCATCACACCCGACACAAACACTGGGGAAGTCCCCACAAGCTCTCAATCTGTTGACAGTGGCCTCTAGCCATTACTTGAGTGCTGGCAGCTCACCAGCTCTTTATCCACTTTATTGTTACTGTACCGTCCTAATTTTTAAATTAATTTTAGTTGAGTAACAGTAAATCAAGGACCTAATCAAATTTAAATGTTAGCTATACAAATACTGTACTTTCAGTTTGACAGCCAAGACACAAAACCAAAACAATACACTGCTTCAGGTTAACTGTTTTCTTTTTGCAGGGATGCAAGTAATACAAAAACAGTTTAACAGTGAAGTGATGTAATCTTAATTGCAGGCAGTGTAATCAGCTCCACACACAGTGAGTGCCTACTGCACAATTTCTTACGGCATACATACTACATGGAAGAAAGACCTAGGTCTTTTAACATCAGCTTTTAGGCATGATCACTTTTAAGAGTAGACAAAACCATGAGGTGAGAGCCTAAGTAGAGATGGTGACATGGTAAAGCCAAGCACTGAAGTATCCTCCACACTGACTTGGTACAGTAACAAGTTGAAAACACAGGTAGTTTAAAATAGAAAGTTTAAAGCATGTTCAGCTTGAAATTACAGGGGAGTCCCATAAACAAGTTTTGAGTATCAGAGAGGCTTTAAGATGTTGCTGAACCCAGGTGTTCAATCATCTCTCTGCCAGGGATGAGCAGCCTGTAAGAAAGGGTAAGAAGAAGGGGTATGTTCTGCCCCTGAGACCCAGGACCCCATTCCCAGCCTATGCATCAGCTCAAGTCACCCAAAAAGAAACATGAGTTAAGGTGAGGGAAGCAAACTCCAGTGCCTGAGGCAGAGGTATTGCTGGCTCTTCCATACAGACTGCAGCTGAGGGGTGGGGAGAAGGCGACCAGCTGGCAGCATCTTAAACCACAGCATCTAAGGGCTTCCAGAGCACATCTGTCAGAGCCATTCGTGAATAAATTTGAGCATAAGAGTTTATAGAATTGAGAACTTCGTATGTAAAGATTACAATGAAAACACAATAGATAAAAGCACAAAAAGCTACAAAGGCTGATTGATAATGTAAATGTGAGAGGGAATTATCATGGGTAAACTTAACCTTTTCTTCATTTACACCATACAGCACAGACGGAGAGAAAACAATTGAAACTTTGAAATCTACCACATTCCAACCCAATCTGTTTCCCCACTATAAAAAACAGTTCATAACATAAAAGGTTATTTTGTTCCATTATTTATTTGATTTCAATAGAAATACATGAGGATAAATTTGGCTTTCTGGCTAGAGGCAACCAACTACAGGCAATGTAACCCCATCTTTCATTTTGTTGTCTTACTTTAGAATAGAAGTAACAGCATCAGTAGCTGACAACAAACTTGCGTACAACATGGTGTGCTTCAGTGTGCCCGCTGGATTTTAACTTCCCAATACCGTTCTCAACATTAACCCACTGCTAACCTTTGCTCTTTCCTTCTCTCATACTTGCCCTTACAGACTTCCCCACTGTAAGCTTCTGCCGTCAGAACAGTCTTTCCCCATTTATTTACTTCACCAGCTCAACATCTATTCACAGATTTCTGTTTCACCCTTCCTCTCCTGACTACCTCCCATCCTTCTTTACGCCTGCTATCGGGTTTACATTGGCTAATTCATCACACTGTGTCTTTCCAATTCTGTCTTGGTTTTGATGGTAAAACATACTGGATGAAGGACGATGCCAAAAGCAAACACAACGAACGAAGAAGCAATATTCTGTTGATGTATGAATTATCATATTTAACATTGCAAAAAGTCCTAGGACACAATAAATGGTATTGTGTAAAGCTCCGTTGCATCATTGCCACATGTGGTTAGAGAGGCAAAAATCAAACTTAAAATTGCTAACACTGATTTTTAGCCTTGCTGCTACAAAAATGCAGAAGAAATGGGAAACAAAGGGATTAGCACTGTCCATGTCAAGAATGCCTGCAGTAAGTGTTTACTCAGCCCACTGAATTACAGGGGTATCTATGCGCAGCTACTGATACAAAAGCACATGGGGTGCCTTGACATTTTCCCATGACCTTCAAGCATCATTCTAATGAATAAAAAAGTATCAGGAATCATAGGCTGTAGCAGATAATTTTGGGATATTAAAGCTGTATTAATGCAAGTCCTAGTTGGAAAAACACACATAAGTCCTTTTTCTTCTTCTGTAGCAGTACCAGTGACCATCTACTTTTGTCATCAGGTGAAAGAGAGTTCCTTCCTAAATAACAAACACCACAGTTTTTCTGGAACTATCTTTCCTTCTTATCTTCTTTCCAGAGGGGAAAAAAAAATCTTACCTGCTTATTCTGTGTGTCAAAAATACTTCAAGACTAAAACTGATTATTAAAGAGCCATAACATAAATTCTGTTTCTTCATCTCCTCTACCAACGACACCATGATGTTTATGTTGTGCATAATACTGCAGTGATATATGAGATCATCACCTTGGTAACTAAAAACAGTTTCACTGTGCCTGTGATTGATAAACTATGGAAGTATTAAAACATTAAAAATGTTAATCTTTGTAATAATCTCCTGAAAAGTTTTTATATTAATTTAAACCATCGATCATTTTAATATTTAATCATTGCAGACTTCATTTGAAATGAGGACAGCCATTCACTGAAAAGCACTTCATTTTTTATTTTAAAAAATGATCAGCTTGTATGTATTCTGTAAATCTCTTCACTTTTTTTTTTCGTCAATTAAAAGTAAACCTGCAAGCAAATGAAAAAAAAATCTACAAGAGCACAAAAATTTAAAGGAAACTTTCTGTCAGAAAACGTACATACTTTCGCAGTCCTGTTTCCCATGAGTAACTGTATTACAACAGTAGTATCATAAGAGGGTCAGAGGAACGAGGGAGACTACTACTGTAAATGAAAATCATTAGCTTGTCTACACATTACAACCATCTATGTTTTGTTCTCTTTGTGTATCTCATAACACGTAAACTTAACAATTTACTTCCAAAGTACTTAATAAAGTGACTCAGCACTCCAAGATGATATTAAACTGGGTTAGATTTTTTTAACATCTAACCCCATTTTGTAACATTAGCCTGCATTAGCAACATATAAAGATTTTCCAAGGTATCCTATCCTTGTCTATAATTCACAGCTTGTCTTGCCTAATGAAAAATTTAGATTAATATGGAAATAACCCAAAGGAAAAAAAAAAACAACCCAAGAACTTCCTAGCTATGAGAAAAATCTCATGGAAACTCGAATATTCCAACTGTAATTATGACTAATCTTGATGGTATTTGTCTGGTTTCTTTTGAAAGATTTTTAAAACTATCTACCTAAGAAACAAAACTAAATCACAGTATCAAGAAACAAATTTCACAGAAGAATCCAAGGGAAATGTCTTCACTGCACTGCAAAAAAAAAAAACCCAACCAAAAAACCTCATCTTGTTTTTTACATAGAGTCTACTAAAACTGGATGCTTCCTGGAGGTACTGCCGTAAAGCGCACCGAGCTTACGTTGTCCTTTAAGACTGGGCCACAGGATTTGGCTGAAATATTTGAACCAAGTAAATCCTAGATATACACTGGGCAGTATCACAGGTTAATACATTAGCTTACATGACTAGTGTTCATTCTCTATTTGTGGCCAATAGCGAGTTAAAGATTTTCTCATACCTGCTATAAAACTCGCACACAAATTGGCTTCCTTTTCTGAAGGGGCTGCAGAGTGTAACGGCAAGAGCTATGAAGCAGTCAGGGAACTGACAGAAGTGCATGTGGAATCACCCAACGCATATAAACTTGCTCTGCACCGTTCAAGTTTATGAAAATAAAAACCCAGTAATAAAAGCACTGCCTTTATTCTTGATTTTACAAAGAAAAGTATATCTCTTCTTGCGTATTACCTTTTGCTAAAGTCTGGTTTTAAGCAAAGATGTATGGAAAAATCCTGTTCATTCAATGTGATGCAGTAATTGAATTCCGGAACTCAGCTGCTTGCATCTGAAACGGAAGGGATAGTCCTGTTTTTATGGAACTTAGGCACACATGCAAGAGTTTGCATGTATATCAATGCAAGATTTAAAGTTAATTATAAGAGGAGTTTTACCAATGCCAACAGAACCTCTGTTTTAGTAATTTGATTTGAAACAATCTTTCAAAACCTAGGTATTTGAAGAGCTCCCACATCTGTGGTGAAACAACTGAGTATTTTCTATATTGCATTTGCAGATGCACAATACTATTTTAGACAGCCTAAGAAGCCAATTGTAGAACATTGTTGTAATCTCTACTTGGTTAAATTCATAAATTCACAGAATTACAGGATCATTGATGTTGGAAGGGACCTCTTGAGGTCATCTACTTGGGTTCATCTACCCTTGCTCAAAAAAGTTCAGCTAGAAGACTATACATAAGTTATAAAATAAATTACAAAAAGGATTTACATATTGAAGCACAAATAACAGGGAAAAAAAAAGTGAGCAACTGCCCTTTCCTAAAAAAAAAAAAAGTATGTGTCAACTGTTTGTATTGATGTGATTAATTTATTTCAAAGTAACACGCCGTCTTTTTTTTCTCTACGCTCACACTTAAGAGTACTGACCTGAAGTAGACTTACATCTTCACAGCTTCCATGAAGACAGAAAACAAGTCCTCAAAGGGTAAACCACTAATTCACGATCACAGATAATCATGTCAACAACAGCATCTGCCAAATTTCTCCTTAGTGACCAAACAAGCTATTTTCTGAACAATCAAGATTGTCCCTAGCCCATTACCAAGAGGTGAAGCGATTCAGGCAAGGAAGACGTGCCAAGTAACACTACTTTAAAAGTGGTAAAAACTTGTAGATTTTTGTGCATCCCTTAAACATCCCTTTCTACAATTTTCCACTGTGGAAGTCACACATCAGTAGGAAAGGCTGGAAGAAAGTCAACACGTCTCTATTAACAAGTACCCTTCCAGTCTGATTAGCACTTTAGCAATGAGCCTGGTCTCCAACACCAAAGAACTTGAGCCCTTTACAACATGTAACTGAATTACTGTGTGCGAATGCGTGTGCTGTACATACAGCCCCGTTACACCCAAGCTCTTTAAAGGGGCTTTCTGGTACTACGCTATGTCCTCATAACTATGAAGGCTGACGTAAGGCAGAGCAGTTTGAACGCCACACGAGTAGGCTGGCAGAAACCCCTGCCAGCACTCCGTATTTAGAAATGCTGCCGCTCCCATTTTCTGTCCAAGATTTTCTGAGCATAAGCACCATCGGCGCGCTCTGCACAAAACAAGCTCTTTAAAGGGGCTTTCTGGTACTACACTATGTCCTCATAACTATGAAGGCTGACGTAAGGCAGAGCAGTTTGAATGCCACACGAGTAGGCTGGCAGAAACCCCTGCCAGCACTCCGTATTTAGAAATGCTGCCGCTCCCATTTTCTGTCCAAGATTTTCTGAGCATAAGCACCATCGGCGCGCTCTGCACAAAACACAAAGGAGACAAATGTACCCGGAACACCATCACGCCTGCAAGGTAAACACAGCCAGCTCAACAAGCCCGGGTTGCATCAGATTTACCACGTACACGCAGCTGGCTGACCACGTACGCGCAGCTGGCTGACCACGTACGCGCAGCTGGCTGACCACGTACAGCCCCGTCACACACCGCACGTGCAGCGTCTCCAACCCGCCCTGGCCCCACCGCGCGTGGGAGCTCAGCCTTCTCTCACACACATCGAGCGGCTGTTCGTCCCGCTCCCCGACACCGGGCAACCCCACAGGGACGGGGTTTCACACAGAGGCACCCGGCCACACGGCCCTGGCGGGCAGCACGTGAGGAGCTGAGCTGGCACGGGAAAGCTGCGGAGCATCCTCGCGCAGAGACATCGCAGGCTCCTGCCAACTCCTGACAGCCCCCGAGCCAAGCCTCGAAC
>NW_009259600.1:1716508-1742795 GCF_000687185.1 Egretta garzetta
AGAGCGGCCCTCTGCCCCGGCCCGCCCGCCTGCCGGGAGGCCGCGGTCCCTGCCTGCCAGCCCCTCTCGGGTGGGTCGCTGGGTTTTCCAGAGGAGATGCTTCGGGGGAGGCTGAAAGTTCCGTCGTGGAGTATTTCAGCATCCCCTCCTTCACACCCACCGCTCAGTTTTTACCACTCCTTTGCCTACCTGTATCAGAAATGTTGCTCCAAACATGTAGAACGAAAAGCAATTGGCCACCTTCGCACCATCACCATCATCACCACAAGCCCGCTTCAGTGGGAGCCTACTTCTAAGGTCCTAAAAACACAACACATAGGAAATTACTAACCCTGTCAGGCAATTTTTCGCTGCCTTGAGATGATGCTAGGTCCCTTGCGACAGCTAATTTCATTTACTTGGGTGCAAGAAGTAAGCCGCTGACTGTTGGAACAGCTTACTGATTAGTATTGCAAGTGCACACTTTGCTTGCTGCAAAATGGCAATTGATAACCAAGTGTAACACTCCCCTGTAAGGAAAGATACACAAAAAAGAAATATTTGCATTTGTTTACCTCTGCAGCTTAGGAAGTGTAAGCCATACCCAGCTGAACTTCCCCATCTTTCTAGATGACACGCATACAGAGTGGAGAATGAGCCTACAGAAAAGTTGATTAATCAGAGTCTGGCATGTGTACCAAACCGCTGGGTTTTTCTCCAGTCATTTCTGTAGCAGGCTTAATGGATGGCTGAAATGAAACAGCTTTCTTCAAAATACAGCCTAGATGATCTCCGGAGGTCCCTTCCAACCCCTGCCATTCTGTGGTTCTGTGAAAGCTTTTTTTGTACCTTTTCTGTCAAGGAATCTCACATTAAGGCTATTTAGCTGCTTCGAACATGGCAGCTCACTGGACACAACCTTACGCTTTCTTCCCAGCGTATCTTGTCCCCTGTGGGACAGGGGATGTCACACCCACTGTGGGCACCACCTCTGATTTTTCTAACTTAGTTGTGTCAAGAATATTTTATTTCATTCATACACTTAATGGTAAGCCAGGTACCATATACATGTAAAATACTTTAACACTTTATTTTGCTTCCTTGGTTGTTTTAAAATGAGTCAGTTAAACCCAAGTCATGGTTGTGCTCATGGATATTTGAATATATTATGTGCAAAACAGCAATTGCATTCAAATAGCTGTTACACCTGTTTTTTGACTGCGTAATCACAACCAAAATAAATAAACATGAAGGAATATTGGAATTGGTGGATCCAGCTATATGATTTTGTGTTATCTGAACCACTGCTGAGGAGTTTGTCCTTGTGAGTCCTTGTAGCAAATTACATTTAGTCCTAGTTCAGTTTCGTCTAATTTCACTTAATCACGATATTCATTTCACCACCAGGTTATTCTTCTAAGTAAGAAACCTGTGTATGTCCAGCAGCCTTGATACTGATTCCATAAAGAAGTCGTCATAAGGAATTACGGCTTCATGAAAAGGAGCTCTAAAACCACTGAGAAATTTTCACTGGTTTTAGTTTCACTGTCTTTAATTCCTTCATTCTTAATCCTCATTTTATAGGAAAAAGGTTTGTTTCCTGTTGCAAGGTTTTTTCTGCAGAGAAAGCCTGCATATTTGTGGAATGGTCAGCAGGGCGGTTGACTTTTAGGTGACAGAAAGTACTACTGATGGGCTTGCTGTGTTTTGTAGGATAAGCAGCAGCCTGGAGTAAGAGTGTAAGAGTATATGTGTCGTAGGGTATTTATAATCTGTCTCTTACAGGTATAAATACCCAAGGGATACAGTTACTAAACATGTAGCTATAACTGAAGTGTACATCAGTCAGAGAGGAATATTTTATTGATCTTGCCACACCCATCAATTTGGTGCCGTATCCCTTGAGCAGATGAATTTTAAAATCCCAAAGTGGTTTTTAAACTTACATGGTTTTATTTCACAAAATTTTGAAGAAAACTTATCGGCCATTGTTTTCAGTGAGTGTCTTTTCCTGGTTTTCCTCCTACTTTTTGTTTCTTCACAAGATCTTCAGCTTACTCTGACAATTTGACAAGAATCCATCCCTTTTTGTTCTCCTCCTATGCAGTGGTTTTCAGCTTGCCTATTTGTGAAAAATTTTTGAATAGAAGTTAAGCCTACTGAAAATAGGCTTTGTTTCCTTATTTATCTTCTGCAGAGCTCCTAGAAGCAGTCCCTGAGCTTTTAGAGTTTGTTAGATAAAAGGCTGGAAAATGATGCTCAACATCTTTGTTCCAAGTTGACAACACAGATTAAATTAACATAGGGAAAACTAACTCCCCAAAATGCAACAACTTGTCTACTGTCTAGCCTGATGTCTCCTTGTATATGTCTAACCACCAGGTTAAGCTCAAAGGTGTGAAAGGATGTTCTTAACTGGTTTTGTTCCGTTCATTTTGCCATCACTGTGAGTAAGAGTTTTGCCCCATCTCTCATCCAGGAATGTAGCCTGAATGTGGCCAATGAAACAGCTATTTAATAGGTGCTACTATTCTAGCTATCGTTAAATCTTTCGGGTAATACCTTTCTCCAGAACCTCTAAAAGGTACAGTATTCCCCATCCAACCACAAAGCTGAAACTCTCTTTACACTCCTGTCACTTCCTAACAATGTCATTTCTGGTGGCTTTGACAGATACAGCCTTGCTCTGCTCATATCCAACCAGAACTCCTACTGAAAGAAAGAATCCCCTTAGCTCATCCCTTTGTCCATGTCACTCCCCACTTTGCATCTCTCCAGTGTCTCCCATCTCTGCGCTGGCTCTGTATGCATTTTGCCTTCATTTTGAAATCCTTTATTCCGATCCTGTCTTGTTTTCACTTAGCTTTAATGTATAGCTTCTCACCTCTGACTGACCTAGGATACCAGCTTCTGCTGCGGTTTTATTCATGGCGTTTTTAACAAACCCTCTTGTGGTTTCCCCCATGCGACACTGTTACTCTCAAATCCATCCGAAAACACAAGTATGGCAGGACCGGCTACTGTAACCTGAGGCCACTGGTGTGCTGAGCCCATTCTAATCATGCTTCTCCCGTATTTACCATTTCTCTCTGTTAGTTCATGCCATGTCTTACATTTCAGTTGCAGTCTCTTCAGCACAGGTACCTTCCTCTTGCTCTTTGTTTGCTTAATATTTAGCACCGCTTTCCCTAAAACCAGCCATTCCCTAAAACCTCTGCAGCATAGCCCGTAGCAGAGCAACCCAGGACAACTGTCCTTACCCCTGCTCCCGGCGGGGGTAGAAGGGATGCAGAGCCTATCCTAGCTCCTTCCAGCCTTCCAGCTGAAAATCTCAACGCGGTGTCAGTCATGATAGATGGTGCCTTCTGTGACACAGACAGCCTGCCATTAGGACAAACTCATTTCAGCGAGGAGCCATCTGATGGTAATGAGTTGCAGTCACAGACTGACCTGGGCTGGCTCGAGTCAGTGTGCTGGAGGTGAAAGGCTCCATATTCCATTACCAGTACTCTGAGCCATCAAGTCTGCTCCATCGCGCCCCTACTTAATCTGTATTGATAGACTTGGTAGCATTTTCCTAACTGCTATCATCCATACAGATGTCTGCCGTCATTTTGTTGATACAGTCAATCAATACTACATTAAATGTTACCTTCAGTTTACCCTTAATTGTCTAAAGTAGATGTGGTATTTTCATTATTTATACAGCTACGCCATTAAATTATGCATTCCAGATTAAAAGAATAAAAGACTTGTTTACATTATTATTATTGCTCTGGCATCAACTTTTGGATTTCTGTGTAAAGAAATTAATCTCCTATTGGAGGGGGAAATGGGGACTGACAAGCACTAGCTCCTGTTGCCTCTGGGACATAATTATGCTTGCAAATACAAAACCAGAAAAATCATAAGCTTAACACAGTAGACACTCTTGAAAGTTTCATCTCAGCATGAAGCTATGTTTTAATTATTATTTTTGTCTGCATTGTTCAGATCGACAGTGCACCAACTAGAATAAGTGCTTATCCTAGTTAATTCTTCATGAGGCTTATGTCACTGGAAGATGCATTTAATTTTTTTTCCTTTTTCTTTTCTTAAGCCAGCACTGACTAAGTGGTTATCTATAAACATTCAACAAAGGTTTTACTACTTTCGGGCCAGATCCAAAGCCTGTTGAGTCAACTGGAAACTTCAGAGGTCTTTAGAACAGGCCCTGTTACAAGACAGAGGTAAGCTGTGATTTGTTTGGGGACCTTGCAGAACAGAAAAAAACCCACCTCATTTATATTCTACAACATTAAAAGATTCTGTATATGGTAGAGATTGCCTGTTCTTATGAACTGAATTTGGACACTCTAACATCCCCACACACCTCAATAGTTATTATATATATATAATACGTGCATGTCCCAATTCCAACTAAAGATTTAGAACATTATAATATATGATGTTTTTTCTAATGCAGTCCTTGGAAATGTGATTCTATGTAATACATACAGTTCTTACACCTGAACAACTGTAGTCTGTGTTGTGGGAGAAGATTTTCATATTTACTGATTTAATTAGATAATTGCATTTCATATTGGGGAAAATCACATACTTTGAAAATTACTGTGACAGTATTTTGGTTCATTTTTTAACAAAAGCTAACCTGTTAAGAACCAGCATAATAGTTATCTACTATAGCATCAAAGAAAAAGCTCAGCTTCCAAGAATGAGTGTGGGTTTTGCCATGTCAAAATTAACCAAAGAAATGCTCTGCCTCCAAATATTAGTGTGGTCATCCAGGAAACAAAAATCTATTTACAATTTTATAAATTATTTGTAATATAGTTTGGGAGCCAGATTCTCCATGCTGCAGGATGGAGATTACTAGGTTGATACAGTTCTCCTCAGTTTCTCTCAGAAATTTCTTCCATTTTGCACGAATAATAAAACTCCATTCAGTCTGGACTTGAACTTACTTCTCTCCCATCCCAGATGTGTGCCTTAACTGAGTTATGCACTGTCCCCCTTTCTACACTACTGTTCCATTAGCTAATATGGAGCTGAACACATCAGTAGGAGAAACAGAGAGCTTCTCCTCCTACACCCAGTTACCCAACAGCAGAATCCTCAGGCCCTCTCTAGCAAGTGTGGGACCTGAAATGTAGTTTTTCTTTCAAATCAAGTAGAAAGAGAAAAAAGTTCCTACCAGGTGAATACCCTTTTCTCTGGACTGCAAGGTAAAACAGGAATTTCTTCTCCATGAGGAGCCCTGTCCTTGGAAAACTTTGTGTAAGATGTGGTCTGAGAAAAGGAGACTTTTTCAGTGAGGATATCTCCTAGCTTTCGAGGAGCTGTAAAACAAATTAGAAGGTGATAATCATCCCTCTCAGCTTTACACGCTTTGCTTCTACTCAGTGCACTACAAATAATTTTATTTGTATTTTATTTCTTATTGCTGTTTATCGCGTGGTCTCCCTTTTTTATTTGCTACTTAGACTTCTCTCAGTTTAAATGCCTTACAGTCATTCATATCAGCCATATTTGAGTGATTCAGAAACATAAATTAATTAATCTTCATTGCAGGCCTATAAGATAAGGAGGTAGCAGCATCACAGTTTTACAGATGGGAAGTGAGGCACAAAGAGGAGCTGGGAGGACCAGCACATCTGACTTCTGTACCAGGGAAAATGGTTGAAACTACAATAGCAAATAGGACTGGATGGATGTTCACATATGGAGGAAGATACCCCATGATTTTTGTAGATGAGGGTCATGCTCCCTGCATCTGTTAGAGTTCTTTGAAAGAGTCACCTAAAAATGTGGATAACGGTGACTGGTCAAAATACTATAACTGGAAAGCCAAACCAGCAAAGTTGCTATGGGATAAAAGGGAAGTTACTTCTCCTGTTTAAAACCTAGAAAAAATAGATGGAAATAACAGCTCTGTCTTCATACCAGTGGGACAGTGGCATATTCACAATGGTCTGTCTAGGATCCATGCTGGTCAATACAGTCCTAAATGACTTAATAGTAAAGCAACTACATTTTCTGATTATACAAATAACTAAAAGCAATCAAAAGTAGCAATTCAAAGATTAACAAACATCCCATGATATTCAGGGACTGCATTTTAAAATGGCTGATGAAATCCAGCAATAAGAACTACACATACACCATGGGAAAAATAGCTATCTGTACAAATGATGGACAGTAACACTGTCATCAGTAGGCTTGCTGAGAGTACACTGTGACCCATCATCCAGATCATCAATGAAGATGTTAAACGGGACTGGAGCCAGTATTCACCCCTGGGGTACACTGCTGGTTACTGGCGTCCAGCTAGACTTTGTGCAGCTGATCACCACCCTCTGAGCCCGGCCATTCAGCCAGTTTTCAACCTACCTCACTGCTCATCCAGCCTATACATCAACAGCTTGTCTATGAGAATCTTATGGGAGACAGTGTCAAATGCACTCCTGAAGTCCAGTAGACAATGTCCACTGCTCTCCCCTTGTCTACCAGGCCAGTCATTTCACCATAGCAGTTTATCAAGTTGGACTTCCCCTTTGTGAAACCATGGTGTCTATTCCTGATGATTTTCTTGTTGTTAATATGCCTGGAAATGCTTTCCAGGATTAGCTGCTCCATCACCTTCCCAGGGATAAAGGCGAGGCTGACTGGCCTGTAGTTCCCTGGGTCCTCCTTCTTGTCCTTCTTTAAGACAGGAGTGATATTTGTTTTCCTCAAATCTTCAGGCACTTCTCCCAGTTGCCATGGTCAATTGAAGATTATTGAGTGTAGCCCTGCAATGACATCTCCCTCAGCATTCATGGGTGCATGTCATCAGAGCCCATGGACATATATATGTCCAGTTTGCTTAAGTATTCCCTGACCTGATCCTCTTCCACCAAGGGTATATCTTCCTTGCTCCAGCCCTTCCCCCAGGTCTTTGGCACCTGGGATTCATGAAGGCCCATCTTGCTAGTAAAGACTGAGGCAAAGAAGGCCTTCAGTACTTCAGCCTTTACTGTGTCCTGTGTAACCAAGGCCTCCATCTCATTGAGTAATGGGCCCACATTTTCCCTAGTCTTCATTTGTCTCCTAAACATACTTCTGTGTTAGGTTTACCCAGAACTGTTCTTTGACGCCAAGGCCATGCCACATGCTCATAATATTACATTACATTCCCTCTAACCTTCTAGAACAGTGTGGCTATAAATAGGCTACCTGTTAGTAACCATTCCTGGTGGATGATGACTCGTGCTTCAGGAAGCTTGAACCATGTTTGGGAATAGTTTGGGAGAGAGCTAGCTAGCATAGGCCAAATCTGTGTTGGGGGCTGTTGTAGCCATTTAGTAGCACAGGTGATCAAAGGCAAGTGCCCAGGGTCAGGGTTCAATGTACTGCTGTAGACACAGTCTTAGTGAGCTATTATTGTTGAAGAAAGAAATCCTAGAGTCAACATAGATAGTTCTCTGAAAATATCACCTCACTGTTTAGCAGAGGTCCAAAAATCAAAGTAGGATGATAAGAGTTGTTTAGAAAGGAACAAAGAACAAAGCGGAAGTCATCATTATACCATAGTATGCAACAACATGTTTGTATCTTGAATACTGAGCCTTGTCACCCTGTCTCAGGGAAGACACATAAGACCAGAAGACGTTACGGAGGTGGGTAACAAGGTTGATCCCATTTGGCTACTGTACAAGAGAAGATTAAACTGATTAAAGCTCTTCATCCTGGAAAAGAGATAACATGAGAAAGGGACTCAAAGTCATTGCTTGCAGAGAGAGTATAAGTAAGGAGCAATTATTTGCTGCTTCCCCAAAATAAAGAAGAAGAGGGTACCAAATAAAAAAATCAGGCAGCAGGGAGGTCCTTGCTGGACTGCGGTCCCACTTCTGTGCTTTGCCTTATCTGGGATGACCAGTGGACCCAGTTATTTCCTCTGTTCTGCCCATCATGTATAGAAGCTCTGGGTTTGGGTCCTGATAGTGAAGGCAATGCCTGCCCTGTGGCCACTGGCAGCTCCTGGCCAACCTGCCTTCTGGAGGAGCCCTGCTTTTACTCCTTCCTGTCAGTAAATTTGTAATTTAGCCAGAAATTCCATACCTTGTTCTATGGTAAAACTCTCTATACATATAGATTTGCATCTCAAGTGGATAAATATGACATTCATCTCTTTTTTAAAAAAAGATTTTGTGTTATTTTAAGGTTACTACCATCAGAGTAGCATTTATATTATAGTTAGTGGTTAAGGCTGCTTAAAAATATTTCTTCTCAGTTAATGTTTGTTTTATGTGGGCAGTGTTAGACTTCTATATATTTCATATATTTTATGGATGGGTAACAAGATTATTCAATTAAATCAATACATGATTCACACCGAAGTAAGTATGGCTCCTGCAGAGTTTTGCCTCACTCATTGTGACAGGTTACATGTATTTCAGAGAAATTATAGTTTGTTGTGGACATCTAAACAACAGTGCCTATGTTCTTCTGATACGTAGTTTACAGTCAGAAGAGAAGGCTAGATCATCATGCATGTCCAGAGAAGGGCAATGAAGCCAGTGAAGGGTTTGGAGCACAAGTCTTACGAGGAGCAGCTGAGGAAACTGAAGTTGTTTAGCCTGGAGCAGAGGAGGCTGAGGGGAGACCTTATTGCCCTCTAAAACTGCCTGAAAGGAGGCTGTAGTGAGGTGGGTGTCGATCTCTTCTGCCAAGTAACAAGTGATAAGATGAGAGGAAATGGCCTCAAGTTGTGCCAGAGCAGGTTTAGGTTGGATATTAGGAAAATTTTCTTCACTGAAAGGGTTGTCAAACATTGGAACAGGCTGCCCAGGGAAGTGGTCGAGTCCCCATCCCTGGAGGTATTTAAAAGACGGGTAGATGTGGTGCTTAGGGACATGGTTTAGTGGTGGGATGGCAGTGCTAGGTTAATGGTTGGACTTGATCATCTTAAAGGTCTTTTCCAACCTAAATGATTCTATGATTCTGTCTGCTCTCATGGTCTGTATATCCTGTGCTATTAAAACTTGCCCACTTACTGTTGTGCTGAAGTTGTGCTGAGCACAGGAACGTGAGTATGAATGCGTTGTACACTCTGCAGAGCAGTTATGGAAATCCAGAGATGGAGAATCAGTCATTTTTCTGCTGCGGTTTGTTCCCACAGTTAATCACCTTCGTAGTTAAGATCAAAAGCAATAAATAACAGCCAAAGAAAGTTGTTCCTAATTTCTCATTTTATTCTGTTTGATTCCCTCTTTCAGCTGTTGGCCCTTGTTCTGTCTTTATCACAGAAGTCTTCAGTATCTTTTCACTGTAAAGGTGTGTATACACTGTAATCAGACCATAGTATAACCCTCCTTTTAATAAACTGTACTTACTGAGATTTGGGAAGTTTTACTGAGATTTCTTAATGTTAGGAATTTCCTTCGGCTCTCACATGATCTTTACAGCTCTCTACTGTGGTCTATCTAATTTTTCAAAATGCTTTTAGAAGTACAGGTAATAGAAGTGCATGAGTTATTCCAAAAATGATCCCATCAGTGACAAATTCAGTATTAAAGCACATGATTAACTCTGGCCATTTCTATATTACATGATTTTATATTCAACAAATGAGTATGTGCTTTGTCAAAGCTTTGTTTTGGCAAACTGCATTGAATCATTTGGAATCAGTGACTGTAATAGTTTCAAATCATTGCTCTTCAGGGTAAAGCCTCCCACCTTTGTAGGTATCACTTGTAATTCTTTGTTTGGCTTCATTAAAAAATGGTTTAGTGGTTCCAGATTAGCAACAGATTCTTATGACTCTATATCCATTCCATCTTTGATGTTACTACCTGCCAACCTTTCTGTTCTCATTTTTTATCAAAATTAATTTATATTTCTAGCTAGAGCTTTGGCAAAAATCTTAACATGTGTGTGGCCTGCTGTTTTGCCTCCCTGCAAAACCTCAGTAGAAGTGTGTCTTCAATAATAGCTACTTTTTTGGTTCACCATCTCTTTCTTAATATCTTTAATGCATGCTCTATTGTTTTGTTATTAGGAAAATCACGCTTTACCATTTCTTCCCACAAACACAAGTGGACTGCCAAAATTTCCTAATTACCTTAATAACAAATTCACAGTTAGAAAGCAGGTCTTTCAGTTTGACAGCCTCTGCCTAATTGACGGGATGCATCATGGCTACAGGCCACTGAAGTGCGGGAGTGACCTCGGGGCTGTCCTCTGGACCACGTTTGCTGCCGGTCCTTTTTTGCTGTCAGGAGGGAAGACAGCGGTGGCTCCCTCGCCGTGCGGTTGGCATGCTGTGCCTGGCGGGGCTGGCCCCCCAAACACCTTTTCCCTTTGGTAATGATGGACACAAGAAAGATCCTAGAAAGATCCCAGCATCACCTGCTAGGTGGGATTGATAAATAGATGGGATTTTTACACAGCCTGAATTCAAGGGTAATGTGGATGCTTTCTCTGTCAGAACTTCAGACCACTTAAGTAAGTACAGACGTAACCTGTATTTCCTGGCTGGCCACAAGTCCAAAGACATAAGGTAAGTAGTTCCTTAATTCCCCTTGACTGCAATATGGCTTTATGAGTTTCATTCTGCCCTATTAAATGTTATCAGACCCAGAGTCTGGACGCTTGATCTTAAGCTCATAATGGTGGACAGCTTTCATGGAAAGCATCCCCATTCTCCTCCTTTTTTTGCAGGGGTGGAATAAGAGTAGAGCAGTAACAAGCTGGAACTCCTCAAACCTTACAAATAATTGCCGGGCACTGCTCCAGTTAACTGAGAAAATACTGAACTGAAGTAATGTAGCTTCATGCTGTAATGTTTTTTCCTAGCTGCTGCATATCGTGGCTCTTCTCGATGCTGCCCTGGCTTTAATGACTGTGTGGATTTTGGTTTTTTTTTTTTTTTTTTTTAAACAAGATTTATATCAGAATGATCTAAATAGAAGCTAAAATTGCCTAAAAAGGATATTTTCAGGGTTAGCACAGCCAAAGTGAGCCATCTTTTCATTTTCATCTGCTCAAAGCATCCACTGACTCAATGTCTTTATTCCAATAAACCATTTACCCAAATGAAGGGCAGCCAGATCTGACTGGAATTGCTTCGACACATTTTGTAGTATTTTATTACTAATACTGGTAATACTAATGATATGTTGAACTACACACCATATAAATATACAACAAAAAGATACTCTCTGCCTGAATATTTCTGAAAATGAGCTTCATGTAACACTAATGAGCTACCCTACAACAACAAAGTGAACGCAGTTTGAAAGGGGGGTGATTAGCTTCCAAGGAGCTGTTAAAATATGTCAACACCAGCTTAGGATAAAGTATAAAAAAATACCCAATGACATAATAAGGAGCTATTTCTTCAACGTCATGCGTGAAACAAGACTTGAGTAGCTGGAAATAACTGGAATGTTCTTGGTTCAAGCCCAACCTGTGTTTGCAAATAAAAAGCTGGTTTCTCAAAAGATCAGAAATTAGGATTAACTTTCTACTGGGAAATCTGTTCCAGGATAATTGAATTCTGTAGTGACAAAGAGGAAGTACATGCAAATAATTAATTGGCAATAATTCAGCACAGAGAATTAATACTTACCCTACATAACAAGGCAAAAGGTAGCATAGCTGAAAAACAGTATTATTCTTAGTTATGAATATATTTGTACATATTTTTCTTTCATCCAGTATCTAATCTCTTCATTCTTCCTGGAAATATTACTCATTCCAGAGTTATATGCAAAAATCCTCATTCTGCAAACATTTATGTATATGCTTTATATTATACAATCCAGTGCTAAGTTAAAAAAAGTTCTAGCTTCTAGGGACTTCAGTTCTCAAACACTTTGTTTAAAAATCAGCTTAAAATAAAAATATTTTTCCTCCTTAACAGACTGTACAATTTCATGTTAGCAGAATAAATAATAAATTAACATGACAGGAGGTAGGATAAGTATGAAGGCTGAAATGTTGCATTTACAACTCTAATATGTTTTGAAAAAAAAAAAACTGATCAAAGGCATTTTGCGAACAGAAATTTTCTATTTCCCTTTTGGGGTAAATTGTCTTTACTGTGCGAAGAGGAGTACTACTGGGAGCAGCGAATCTTGTTTTGAAATCTATTTTCCTAGAATGAGTGCTTTACTTTTGCAGTTTCATAGCCGTTAGTCTTTTTCCAGCACTAATCATGCAAGCGATGTCATAAAAAGTAACTTTTATAAGTTTTAATCACATATATTTCAAATCTCAAATAGGCTGTTCAGACAATACACTGTTTAGAAGACCCTATTATACCATGCAGTAGTGTGTGATGAGGAGATGCTACATTTATTTTAGGAGAGAAAGAAATCTGTATTTCATTTGTTACACTGCTAACTTCACTTTAGGTAATTGCATTCAGCTTTATTATTGCCCAGAGCAATAACTGATTGTTAGTTATTGAAGTCTGAAATGATTTTCTCATTTCCCAGGGGAATCTGGAGATTTACATGGTGCACAGCAGTAACTAATAGATATAATCTGGTCATAATGTAGCCCTATAATGTGTTATTTACTTGTTGAGAACACGGATGTTGAACATTTTAACATTTCCTCAAGAAGTGTGGCAGATTTTACGCATGATATGTGAGCTTTAAGTGCGTACTACTCTTAGTTTCACAATGGCTGAAATGCCAGCAACCATTAAAAGGTATATAAACCACTGGAGATCACACACCTGTACTTACCCAGCTGCACTGGAACTTGGACAGATTTTATCCTTGATTTCTAAAAAAACAATCATGTATGCACATGAATTAGAAATAACCTACAATAAGTACAATTTCATCAACAATAGATACTCAGTCATTCAACCTGGAATATTCTTATTATATGAAGATAATTACACCAGGACAGAGAAAGGCTTTTATGGAGCAGAGCTTGCTTTTCTTGCTCACCTCTGAATTGTTTGTATCTATTTCAGTACCTGTGTATTGCAACCCTGGGTATTTTCCGTAGCTGTGTGCCTTGTTTTATTAACGTCCTGTGCCATTCTGTAGTCAAAGGACATTAAGGGTGTGTAGTCACAAGCAAAACATCCCTCGTTGGGTGCTGGAAGCAGCAGGAGTTTTAAAGATGGGATTAAGATACCTGAACATTGACGGTTTGCATGCCGTGGCGCGTTAAGGGCCTCCCCATAGGACTGCCACATAAGGCATGGAGCCTGCAGGACATTGTGGCCTTCTGAAGTAGCCAGGTGAAATACCTTAAGGCACATCAGGTGTCTCGTGACACCCCATTTTAGTCAACAAACTACCCCTCTGAAAGTCTGATGCATTTGTTCAGTGCCCAGCTCAAGGGACTCCAACCTCACTGTGACCTTCTTTAAGGCAGTAAAATAAACCTTCAAAACCAATCACTTCAAACTCAGCGGTTTTGCGGTACAGACGTCTGCCTTTGAAGCCACGTTCAGAAATAGGGTCTTAGAGACAGAAAAAAGAAACTGTTCTGTAAACTTGGGTTCATTCTGGCTTACTTAGTTAAAATAGTCCATTTTGAAGTTACAGTAAAATGAACTGTTAACGTTAGCTAAACAAACAAATAATGTGAAGTGATCTTAGCCTTATAATATATACTTGCCATGCAAGTATGTTATACATGATACTCAAGTAGATAAAATACCAACTGCTGATTGTATAACAGTGGTAAACATGTTTTATTAAAGTAGGTCTTCCTTTCCATCAAATATGAATGTTTTATGAAGGTTTCAAAGTATTCCTCATGGAAACATTAAGGAATCTGTTCTTCTCTCAGTCCCCAGGGGATTTGTGACTGTTATTCACATTAAACCTAATGAGAATTACTGACATAAATACCTGGTACATCAAGAGGCAACCAGGCTCTTAATCTTTAGCATCTTCATCTTCCTTTCTGCACGGGCTCCATGTCTTCCCAAGCTGCTGCTGCTTCCATTCCTAGTGCTCATTTCCTCATACAAACACATCCCTGCTAATGTAGGAGCACGTCCTTTAGTGTGGAAGATTGCTTGAGGAAAAGCCTCCTCCTTGACTAATCATGCTGTGTTGCTTTCTTCTTCACTAGCAACAGACCCTACACCACACAGCTAAGATCTGGATGCCGTTTTAAAGTTTTATTGGGATCCTTATTGGGTGGGGAGGGAATCAGAGCCGTTTCTGCTCTCTGGATTCAGCTCCAGACTGTTTATTGTCAGGGTGGAAGATGAAAGGGAAGAGAGAAGGAAGAAAGCAGTAAAGTGAGGACTGCAGGAGGAAAGGGCGGGGGGAGGGTGGAGTGAGAAAGGACAGGACGAGTCTGTGCTCTGATAAAAACAAAATATACAATTAAGAGTTCAAAGCCATTCCTTCCCAAACGGCAATCAGAAAGAGCAAAATAAATGAAATCCAAACAACACCATCCTCCCTTGAAACACCAACCCTTACTGTTCTCCCTCACTCCCAAAACCCAGAGCAAACAGCCGGACCTGTGTCTTGGAGTTAAGTGTCCCTTTAAATCCTGTGGTAGCTTTTCAACATGAGATGCTCGACTGACAGTTCCCCCTCTGTGTCAAAGCATGGTCCAGAAGGAAGGTGCTTCATTTGTTTGATTCTTCATATGCTAGCCAAGATTCACTGCCTCATCTGCACCTGCACAAACTATAAATAAAATCACCTGATGCAAAAGGACTGGGTTCCAGTGGGTAATATTGCATATTATGCTGTGATGGATCACTGCCGATAACACGTACTAAAAATGTCACATTTCACACTAAAACCGTACATCAGGTAACTCCTGCACTGGCCCGTCAGCCAAGGCCACATATATAATCACTAACAGATTATGGCTTGAAGGCTTTTTAAGGATCTTAGTCAAAATTCAAATGACTCAGTCTCTCCAAATCTTGTAGTGACGTTGATTTTCCTGTATCTTCATTCTGATCTCTTGTGCCTTCAGTTGTGCTCCATTCGCTGCTAGCTCTTTTTTCCCACCTCTGTCACCTCCATGAAGCTCTCTCCCTCCCTTTTGTTCTTGCACTTGCATATTATAGAGAGGTCCTGTGTTACAGAACCTTTCAAGCTTTCTAGTTAGCTTCTAATGATAGCTGTCGCTGCAGTACTTCTGCCCTTTTGCTCATCCTGACTCCCTCAAATTGGCCCTTTTAAATTATATCAGGTGGGGGTTTTTTTTATAGGATTTTTTTCTGGTAAGTAAAAAATCTACACAGAACTAGAAGATAAGCTTTTGAGAACTTGTCCTACAATAGCTTACCTTGTGAGTTTAGTTCCTCTAATTGCTGTCCTCATACAATTTCTGCTGTAGCCACGCATATGTGCATCTAGCTAGTTCGCAACAGCAGTTTCTCTCCATCTTTTAAGATCAGAATCCTCTTTTCTATACTAATTATAACTCCACCACTCCATTATGTGTTTGTCATAGCTCTCTGTACCCCAATGTTAGGTTCTTCTCTGATGAGACCACTTCTACAAGACTCATCAGCCATATTCAAGAATAATTAGATGAATCTGGAACAGACAATGAAAAGCTTTGGATGCTCAGACAAATAAGAAATATTTCATATGGCAGTGAATTAGAAGACTTGGAGTTTGGTGGGATATATGCCAAGGGAATGGGAATGCCTGGTAGGAGAATATTTAAGCTAGATGATAATGCTAGTCAAATAACAAAAAGAGTGTGGTAATACTTTTATAAAAGAGTAATACAATGACAAAACTCACCATGCATGAATTTTACTTGGTTATTAAGAAGATTTCTCACCATTTGAGAGCAGAAGGACTGGAGTAGCTTTCAATGGAAGTATTTGTAGCAAGAAATCCAACACTTTTTAAGACAGACATTAAGGAGAGTGCCTGGTGGGGTGCTTGTGATACCCAGGACATAGACTTAGTGATCCAGGGGTCTTTACTGTTCCTTACTTTCTTTCACTGACCTTGAAAACATATCTAGGAATGCTACATCCCTTTCTCAGGCGCAATCACCTTTGCTCTGTGGCTTTATGTAGCTGCCTTCGAGTCTATCCAAAATGCTGCTAACATTTCCTCCTCTGAACACATCCATCTGATAAGATAAAAGTCTTCTTTTTTATTTCAAATGTGTTAGAAAAACAGACTTTCTTTAGTGGGTTTTGTTATCTTAATTACTAAACAAAGTAGGAATCAAAATGCACGATCCTTGATCCTTGCTAATGTCTTAAAGAACAGACCCTGTAACTTGGTAAACCTGATTTTATTGAAACCCCAACAACCTATTGGATAAATATGTCAATACTGTACATATCCTCTTTGGCTTGCTACCATTTTCCTGTTTCGGACAGATTAACTCAGCAAATAAACTAAGTACACATTAACCGTATTGACTGCCAGGTGAATAACTTATCAATTATATATACCTAAGTTAGATTGCATTATCAATAAAGAAACCAAGGCCTATTAAAATCAACTTTCAGAATTAACTGTTTCAGTGCTTACTGCCATTTGGCAATCTCAGACTGTGTGTTAGAGCTATGAGCAATTATTGGCTCCTTCATTTCCAGAAGAGACTTTATTAGCAAAAGTCCTTTCTTTTGGAGGCAATGGAAGTTTCCACCATTCTGCTGTACATCGAAGGCTGACAAGCAGGTCTTCAGCTGCTAAACTGAACCAAGTTGTGCAACTAGAATTTTTCCCTTCTTCTAAGCTCCTTCTTCTACTGAATTCAGTTTACAGCTTTTTTTATGACACTAGTAGTTTTTGCTGCTGTTTTAATTTCTCAGAAATTGTTTTAATATCTCCTCCCATCCTGTACCCACACATTAACTCTTACTAACTTTCTGAATGAAAGAAAAGAAATATTCAAGTGGTTGGTTGTTTATCTGTTCATGCGAAGGACTCAACTTTCCTTCAAGCCATGCCTAGACCTCTTCAAGATTTGCAGAGACATATGACCCTGTGTTTCCTAACACATTCCATAAGGACACCTAAAGTCATGGCCTTTATAAGGACAGTCATAAAAATGAGACACCCTAGGCCTTGAGACACCCTATCTGCTACAAAGCCTTTGATATTGTTCATATGGTCTTCCATTAAACCCCTCAGGACAACATGATATTTTGAAGGGGATGGCAGGGAAGCCACAGATTGGTAAGCTTTATTAGTAATCAGTGGTGGTTTCAGCAAGGTGAGCGCCATTGCCACTGAATGAATACAAGTGCTTTGAGAGGGCAAACATCACTGTCCCTGGGAACCTGGGGCAGATATTCTGAACCAAACCACCCAATCATGCGTAGGCTATTACATCGTCTTCCTCCCACATTTTACATCTTAGGCTGCCACTATTTGTTTCCAGCAAAAGATTGCAGTTCTTCTGACTGTATCATTTTTAATTGACCAATTTACAAATAAAGCTGAACTACACAAAAATATTGTTTTTCCAAGCTTTCAGGGATTATTAAATGACCTTGTCAACTCCCCGAGGATAACAAAAACCAATGTTTTGCAGTTAAAGTGAGAATTTTTCCCTGTTGAAAATTGCTTGTTGTTTTTATTATTGTAAGAACTGGTCCACTGAACTTAGCACAGCCTCTGAGGTCTCAGTGAGAATCCTATGATTAATGAGGTAGCCATTAATGTCAGTAGATTGAACAACTGAAATCTGATTATATTAAAGTGCTTCCCAAACATTAGGGTCACATTAACAGTTTATTGAAACAAGCTGATAAAATTTAAAATGGTCATCTAATTCCCTAGGGTTCCTAATTGTTGCATGATAAATCACTCTGTAGAGAAATCTATTACAATGTTCCAAATGAGAAAATGTAATTTACTGTACCATTAGTGGGGTGTTTGAAGCACATCAGTTCTTTCGTGGGGGAGTTTTGCCAGAATAAGACAAAACTCTGTATATGGAGATTTTTTTTTTTTTTCTTTTAGGTCAAGATAATGCTCATGCCTTAAGCTGCCTAAATTATCTAAGAAAAATGAGGCATCTTATGGAAACAAATCATCTGACAGTGACTTGCAAGTCTATTACGAAAGGTCCAGCATGAATGAGCATTCATCTGTGTTTATGGTATTACCCTACTTACAAGCACATTTTTTGCAGAGATTAAAAAGTTTTCATGACTCAATTACGGTGGCTTCTTAAAGGGAAAGAATCAGCTGAAAATGTGCCCGTTTCTGGTTTCAGAACCTCACATGCTGAAACAAATCTCTGCACAGAGGACCTAGGTTACTCATATCAATGTCTTCAGGATCAGGGTGAATCTTCATATTTTTTTCTCCTTTTGGTGTCAAAAATTCCCACACCCTCACCTTTATTTACCTAATTCTTTTCCCAAATTTATTCGTGGTATAATTTTATTACTCTCATTCTGTGCTTAGGTAGAATTTGACCTTCAGGGATTTATATATGTATTTCATTTTGTGTGAGCAAATAATGTGGTTCTAATTCTTAATAGTTTATAAAATTTATTTCTATATTTGGTGGCTAAGCTGATCATTGCTGTTATGTTTGGAGCTTTCCTAAATTCAAGAAAAATTAAAAAAAAGACATCACAGGTAGAAAGGCCTTTCACAATCACAGCTGTCAAGGACAGGTGTGCAGTTATGCCTTTGTCTCAAAAGCAGGCATCAGACAAAAAATTGAAACCAGACACTCTAGAGACCAAGATATATGCTAAAGAGCTGCTGAAGGGCTGAAGGCCCACTGTTGGCTTAAGCACCCTCATTTTTCTTTCATCACACTGGAGTAGAAATGGCACACGGTAAGGGACAACATTTCTGTGATGGAGGGGGAAGAAGTAGCTGAATGATGAGCATCATGCACTAATTCAGCCTTGTGTTTGGTGGTAACCCTGGCCAGGCAGTCACAATTGCCATGACATTCATGTGCAGCAAGAATGAAAAATGGATTTAGTTCTCACCAAAAACATTATTAGAGGGGAAAAAACCCTCAGCTTCTCCCTCCTTTTCATGAACAGAGTGCTAAAATGTTGTAAAAATGAGTGATTAAATGGGATAAAATGCTGACATCCATACCTGGCATCCTACCAATAGATACATGAGTTTTTTTAGAATGTCTCTTCCTGTCTGTGACAAAAATTTATTCATATTGCATATGAAGAGGAGATTTGTACATGTTTCACATTCAAAAACCCCGGCGCGGGATGTGGAGTTGTTAGTGCTGCTTGCAGCTCGGTGTCATCTGGGAGTCCCAGCTGCACAGCTGAGTTCTGTGCGCAAGGAGATGCACAAGCGCAGGACAAAAAGACATGTTTCAGTAAGTTTCAGAGGATAAAAGAAGACATGGCAGATGGATGTAAGGAAGTTAAAGGGAACATTAAAACAAGCAGCAGTCTCAGCATTGTTTGCTGTAGGTTGCACAGAAAAGGAGAATTCTAGGCTGGCTGTGCAGAGAATAATAAGGTGCAGCTTTCTGAAAATTTGCTGTTCCCAGAGAAAACACATCTGGAAGAGGAATTACTGCCACTGCTTCTATTTTATCCAGTGCCTCAGTGGTCAGAATAGCCTCATGGGAGACTCAAGTGCAATCTGACAGCCTTAGTGGTATGGAAGTCAGATTGAGGAGGTTTGAGAATCATTTTGAACAGAAAAAACTCTAGATTTTTGAAATGGAAGAGACAAGAAAAGAAATAGGGTGGCAGTTGAAGGGCAGTCTTTTTTAAGATGGGAAAATAATTGTTTTTATAGTGAGAGGAAGGAGCAAGATGAGATTAAACAAAAGCAGAGAGTAAGAGTGACTCTCAAATCACTGTCTTGAGGGAGCTCAGGGGAGGTCAGGCAGTAGACTTAAAACAAAATACATATTTAAACTGTGGAACTCGTTGATACAAGATACTGTGGAGATAAAAAGTGGTTGGTTTGTTTGTTTTTTTTTTAAACAAGGTTAGACCTTTATGTAAGATGATAGGTTCATTACTACCTATTAAACATGTCTGACCCAGAGGAACCTTCTGCTTAAGTCACTATACAATGGTGGGTTTTGTTTTCTTTTGCTTACCATCTGCTTATTACTTTGCTTTCAGATATACGGCACTAAGTCCTGAACAAAAAGAGTCACTAAAGAAGATGAACATACCAGTCTTTATATGATGCTGATGCAAATACCAGACTTTCATGGGCTCTTTTGAAACCACTGGAATGGGTCTGCCTGATCTTTCTGAGAGACTGAAGCCTGTCTGGACTTTGGGTTGGGTCTGGCAGTACAAAGCAGAGCTCCTTTTTAACCTTTCATATCTTCCCATGGCCTGATGGGCAGCTCTTGGTTGTCATCTCCATTCATTTTTGGCCATCCTGTTAACTTTGTTCTTTTCAGTTGATCAGTTGTCTGGCCACACTGCAAAATGGGGAAGGGGGAGAAAGAAGAGTCCCAGGGACGAGCAAATTTTGCTGTGGAATACTTATTAAAATAATGCACTGCTTTGGGTTTCTTTTTCTTAGATGAAGAGATGGGATGGAATGGTGAAAGAAAATGTGTGGAAATCAGATGAAGAACTTCACCTGAGGAAGGAGAAAGCAAAGGCAATACAAGGAAAGGAGACAAATCAAGGAATGTGAATCGGCATGTTTCTGGTTCAGGTTCAGCTGTGACTGAAGCCATTCCAGTGTAGTTCTGATTCAGGTCAACAACAATTTATTATTCAGTTTGGGAAGCCCAGCTTATTTTGGATGAGTTTGGGAAATTAATGACAGAAAAATGTAGAGAGGTATGTGACAGGGACTGGGCTACATGGCAGAGCTTCTGTCAGGGAGAAGCTTCTGCTTCTCCTCACCCTTGTACATTCTCTCTGTCTTCTCAAGTCTGACACATGGGATGGAGGATTTGGAAAGAAGTAGAGCAGCATAACATGTGAAGATCATCTGGTGCCATCACCATAACACTGGGAGTGAGGAAGAGAGAAGGGAGAAGGTTAAAGTCTCCACTGAGTGTGTCAATTTAGTAAATAGGAGGACTTTTCTGGGGTCCAAATTTGCCTTATGCCTATACATGGAGTAATGGAGTATACATTCAGACATACCATTGCACTTGAAGAATTTTCCCTCTTATGGGAAACAAAGTTGAAGGCACACACTGAGGCACAGTCTAGGTGGTCCACCTGCAGTGTGGCCACAGGATCCTCCACCAGTTTGTCCTCTGTGCACAGGTGGTGTGTGCGTGGGCCTGGTACCTCATCCAAACGTCCTTGTCACTGAAGTCACAACATGGACTTAGAGTACTGGAGCCATACAAAGCTCCAGCAATCCAGCCCCTGTCCTTCCTTCCTTGTGTCATACCAGTTGGTAGTATAGGCCTATCCATAGTGTCCTCTCTTTTCTTGTCTTTGTAAATCCACATCAGTCAAAACACAGCATACAGGGGACAGCAAAAAAAACATGTCAATGAAACACAGTGGTAGAAGTGCTGAGCCCAAGCAATCACTGATGTCAGTAATGACACACAGCACTCTGCCTGGAGGACAGGTTTGAAGATCCAGCCACCACGCCCATCATCTCTGACCAATTTTCTCTCCCATGCAGCAAACGAGAAGTAGGAAGAAGAGGCAGAAGGGCTGTGGAGCTGCCCCATGTAGCACAGACATAGGGTTCCAGTACACTAGGTTGTCATTCTGGTTAGCTAAAAAGTCCTGCTTCTCAACCGAAAGGGACACTGCTAGAATTTGCATTATATTCATTGCATTACTGGGCACCCTGAAGAATAGCTAAGAAATAAATAAATAAGAAAACAGAGTAATAACAAACTAATAAATTAGCAGACTGTTTCCCTGACAGTGACTGATTTCCCAGACTATGTGATGCTAATTCACTGCACAGCTATTCGTTTGGGAGGCACAAAACTGTACATCAGTCGCACGCTTTCTCGCCCCTTTTTTATTCTTTCGGAGTTGGCTGACTTTGAATTGAAGACCGCAGAGTCACAGTGGCTGTGGATGTGCCCCCACAGAGTTTTTTTAATGCACTATTTTACCGGGGAAAGGTTCTTCAGATGTAACTTGTCTGTCAATTTTTCTCTAATTATTATTATTACTACAATCTATGAATGATATCTATGAATTTCTGTGGATCTATGATAACTATGGATTTCTAGGCTTTGGCATTAGAAACGTGAATGTTGCCTAATGTGCAATTCAGCTCCTCTGAAGCTGCTGAAGGGTTCCATGCTGGTTTGCAGGGACTGCTTGCACACAACACATTGCAAATTGGCCCTTTGAATGGTTGGCAGTAGAGTTTTTTGTGATACCCTTTGTGTCAAATTGCCTTCCTGGTTTTGGTAAAACCTGACTGAAGTTAATAGAACTACTGCAGAGATGAATTTGGACCTTTGTATTTTGTTTATTCTAAAAAAGAAAAAAGAAAATAAATTGCCTTTATGGAATAAGAAAACATACATAGCATTTACCTGAAAGCTCTCAAAAGCTTTTTCACAAATACACATCGTATTTCTGTTCATGTAAACGTGTATTTGTATTTTTACAAAAAAACTACTTATTAGTAGCACAGTTAAATAAGTGTTTTGGATGTGTAGTAGCAGTTTCTTAGCTCAAGCGTGATTTACTTTATCGGCTATAATGACTACCAGGATAAGCACATATTTTGCTGGAACTAAAAATGCATATTATTAATATTTTTATAATAGTTTACATTTATATAGCGCCTTTCATCCCAAATACCATAGGGTGTTATGTATGTGAATAATCCCATTGAACTGATGTGAATAGTCCATTGAAACCAATGGGACTATTCACACAAGCAAGACTGTTCACATCAATTAGAGCTATAGAGTCTGGCCCTCGTTCTATAATATATTTTTTCTCCACAAAATTGTCACTCGCCATACATATTAGTTTTAAATAAATTAATTGGAGAGGAGATGAAATTGCAAATGCTGCTCCTTGCAATGGGTTTTCAGAAATTCACATTTAAGAATAAGGGTAGGAGGCCAATAATTTAATCTCTCTCCTCCCCCCCACCCCCAAGAGTATATTAACATGATAGTTTAGTGCTGATTTAAAATGAAGATGTGTCTTGTTAATGGCTCATCCCAAAACAACTTACTACAAATAAGGGGCTTAACCCTAGAATTTTTTACTTAAGGAAGCAGGTTTTAATCACGTTAAGAATCTTATTTCATTCAGTGGGATTACTCACGTGAGTTATGATTCCAGCATCAAGATTAAGGCTAGATAAAGCAGTGGCTAATAGAATTGATTGCTTTTTGGTCTATATTAAATAAACATTTTACACTGAAACAGCCACTTGAGGAATCAGGTTTGGGAGACAAACATTTTTCAGTGTTTTAATTTCTGCGTACTAGAGATGCTCAGGAGGCAAACTTCTTGCAAGATTCAGGATACATTGTTTTTTCCTTTACCAGCTCTGACTCAACAACATACCAGCAGTAAACTTACACGAGAGAATAATTCAATTTGTCACTATTCCTTGCAAAAGGATGCTTGCTCTGCTCTGCTCCACGTTCCTTATTCCTGCCTTCTCAGCCCACCCTGGCCTTATGTCCACCCAAGCAGTTGTGGAACCATACATTGATTGAATGGTCAAGGACTTATCTGTCTGAAAACTAACTATTTTTTTTAGACAGTTTAGCTTTCATCCCTACTATTTGCCCAGCTGAAGTCCATGACTGCACAAATAGCTGTGCCAACACCAGGGAGAGGGTGATGCTCCCCTCAAACTGTAAAATGGTGGAACCACTTCCTTCAAAATTGCTCGAGTTTGTTTTCTTTCAGGCAGAATCAGAGTTAAGTGCCTTGGAAAGATATCCCAGCACACAGAGGTAAGAGTGGTGGTATTCAGGAGAAAATGGCAATGTAAAGGTTGTGGGGGCTCTTGAGAGGCTCTTATCAACCAGTCTGTATGTGGGACAGTCAGGGTTAAAAAAGAATTTAAGAGACTGGAAAAGTGGAAAGATCAAGAAAGAGGTGCAGCATGGTGGTTGGTAGCACAATGGCTGAAGGAGTCCCTGGGGATGCAAGAAACCTCCCTTCATATCCCCATAGTGCCTGATTTCATAGAATCATAGAACCACTTTGGTTGGAAAAGACCTTTAAGGTCATCGAGTCCAGCCTTTAACCTAACCCTGCCATCCTGCCACTAAACCATGTCCCTCATCTATCCTTCTTTTAAATACCTCCAGGGATGGGGACTCGACCACCTCCCTGGGCAGCCCATTCCAGAGTCTGACAACCCTTTGGAGCATTAGCACCCATTTTTGTGACACATATGAGGTTGCTGCACAATGGCTGAGGGAGCCAGCCTCTTGCTTTTCTTATTTACCATTACAGTGCAATGCAAAGCAAAAGACCTCCCACAGGAGACACTAGAGGTGACCTACCCTGGAGGAGAGCACACCCTGGCAGATGGGGGGCTCACTTGTGGATATATGAGACTAGGGTTTAGGGTCTTGCTCTAAAGCAGGCAGAGTGATGATAAGAAAAAAGAGGAGACCCCCATTCAGCAACCAATTCAGTAAAACTGAGCGTGTAACCTAGCTAGACCCTAACGGCTTGAGTCATGTCCAGTGAGGAGGCAGGTCTGGGAATGTGCCCTAGATGAGGGTTTACAGGAATGGTCAGCATGGGGTTGCTGATCTCCAGATTACCCAGGGTTAGGCACGGAACAGGTCAGTAAGGTTGGCTTGGACTGCCACATTGGCAGACATACTGGCAATTCCTTGGTGTCCAAGGAAATGTAGGCACCTGGGGATCAGTTGCTTTTGAGGACCTCAGTTTTTCCTGCTACTGAAGTGAAGTACTTCAGGTGGCTGAGCACTGCCTGAGTCCCTTTGCAGATTAGTCCTAAATTGTTAGAGAAAGTGTAATTCGTTCAATATATATATTATATTCCGCATAAAGTTTTTTATGCCCTGGCCTAGAAGTTGTATTACCCCACCCTGAGGAAAGGTCACAGCCATAGGAGGAATACAAGGACAAAAATTCGCTTTTCAGTTTTGTATCCATCATATGGCATTGTTCATTAGTTTTGAATATCACATGGCCAAAAAGGGCCTTATTCTCTCTAAAAAAAGCAAATATCTCCTCAAGGACATTTAAAAATCTCTATTTGAAGGTCTCTCATGAAAATGTGGCAAAGGGTTTTTCAGCAAAATTTTTAAGAAAGCATATTTAATACTTTGTATTCTTAAGTATTTATTTCAAATACTTCAGATTCACTATGCTTTTAATACTAATGTCATACTTAAAATAAATCACAATGTGTACTTCCTGTGATCTTTTCAGAACGCAATAAAACAGATTGGTTTTAATGGCTGTTCCAGCAATGAAAAATATCTGTGTTAGGTGGAAACAACAAATTGATGCTTTTTCAATTCCTTTTAATGGCATGAGGATCTTTGCAACATGCTGTGAAAAATATTCTCTTAATGACAGGCCTGTGGCACAACTTAAGGAGTCATCAAGAAATAAATGCTCTGCTGTCTGGCTGGCAGCTTGGTGTCCCTTAATTGAAGTATTATAAGATTCTGTGCAGAGTAAAGCCTCCAGGGTTTTGTAGCTAAATGGCACGGACACCTCTGAAGAGACATGCAGATGAAGATGTGTCAATACAATCTTCACCAATTTGCTGTAATAGCAGAGACTGATTAATTTTATAACCACGGGTGCTTCTATTAGCTAACCTAAGGAATGATTTAGACTTTATTAAGCGACTTATTTCTATCTTTTTCGAGAGACTTCTACAACATAGTTTATCTCCAAGTGCTAGACAGCAACACTTTTTCTAATAAGGATTCTAAATTTATTATTTAAGGAGGGATCACGAGCACGACTCAGTTATGTGCAGCTTAGTAGGGGAAAATCTTTGAGACTTGGCAAATCAGCTGTACTTAGATTGGTGTTTCTCAAAAAATAAAGTGGCTTGATAGCCTATGCAACGGAGATGGCAGCTCCTATATACATTTTTAATGTATGAAAATGGAAATTGAAGCAACTAAGTCAAAAGTATGTGGCTCTATATTTTTATCTTTTTTTGCTAGACTATAAAACTCTTTTAATATTTTATTATAATTGCTTATGGACATCTAACGTAATTTAGTTAGCCATAATCAACCAACACTTTATATTTTATCATATTCAATAAAATATGAATTACCACATGGACAATGCATTTCATGATTGCTCTGCACAATGCTGGCTGTGCAGTCACGCTGCGCTTTCTCCAGGAACAAGGAACCCAAAATTAGTCTTGTACATTCAGGACACAGCAGACAGTGAGGAAAATGGTCTTTCTTCTCTGGATGGAAAAAACACAAACTG
>NW_009259600.1:1743033-1762679 GCF_000687185.1 Egretta garzetta
GCAGGAAGACTGATGGCCATGTCTTTTCCATTGCAGATGCCAGCATGCCTCCCACTGTGGAAAGTGTATGTCCCGCATTGTACCCTACTGCTGCCTCCTGACATGGGGCTGCATCCTTATTGCCAAAGGAGAATGTTTTGCCATTGGGTGGAGACAAGCCTTCCTCCTTGCCAATGTGAAAGCCTTACTTACCAAGACAGACTGACCTTGCCGTTTTATTTTTCTGTTGTTTTGGGGTTTTTTCCCCAACTAGCCAGCTCTCATACAAGCTAATAAAGAATACGCTGTTCACAAAAGCCAAGTCCACACATCACAAACTATAGCCATCAGCATGGGTATGGAGTAAACCACTTCCAGATCATGGGTCAAGGTTTCACTCATACACAAATGGCAGAGAAAGCAGTTACTCCTCACTCATCATGGTCACAGGATCTGGACACAATATAATCCAGACTTGTGCTTGTTCATTTACAGTCTGATTCCGGGATGGACATTTACAGCATGAACCTACCTGTTATAAGGTAGGAGAGCTGCGCATACAATCTGAGGTTCATATTTTTCCTCCAGCAGAAGAAATGTGAATATAGGAGGGTTTTTCTTGGGCTAAAAGTTTTTTTTTCTCTGTTCCCTCTCCCTACTGTTATTGTGTTTTGATTTGGGGGGGGGGAGGGGGAGTGTGTGGTTCACCATTTTTATATAATCACTTCTCAACTGTGGCTGAATTCATCAATGTATTTCAACATTTGTTTATTTGAAAACTGTTCTCATTACTTGTTTCATACAGTTTCTTCTCCTTGACCAAATTATGAAATTATTAAACAGTACTAAATAATTCCCCAGTACTGAACAACAAATTTCACTTGTTCTTATGCATATGTGCAAATCACTTTAATAGCAAGAGTATCCAGGATCACAGTACATTAATACTTCATTCTTGCAGTCACCTGAATGTTCAGCCTACAAAATTTATAGGAAACCCTACTTTTTGACTTGCCTGAGAACTTCTGAAGGTCAAATTATTTCTAACTTTGCTTCCTGTAGGCTCCATATACATTTTTCTTATGTGCCTGGTGCTAGCCATGTGCCAGCAGGTGTCTGATCTAGCACAGTGGATCCATGTCACTGCAGAAACATTCAAATAAATCATTCTCCAAAGGTTTGTGGGAGCCAAAGGCAACTTGCTTGTGAAGAACAGAAACAGCATCCCTTTGGAATTCAAGCAAACATTGGTGATCACTTTTTATCATGGTTGCTTTGCTTTTTTTCTCTTTCCTACATCTGCAGACTTCATATTCCCCCCTCTTCTAACTAGGTTCACCGTCATCCCCACGCTTTCAGAGTTGCAGGTCAGAACTGGAGCAGCATGTGAAATCTGGCTGCTTCATGTCGAGCAAGTATATGCCAGCTCTATCTAGACTGCTTCTCTCAGTATTTCAGGCTTGTTCCTCCTGCAAAGATGAAGAATAGTGCTGCTGATTCAGGCTGCATTCTTGTTAAAGTGAGTAAGAACCTGCTCTGGTGCTTACATTTCCTACCGACTGCTGCTGCGGCAGCTCCGTGGTATCCTACCTACCAATTAGTTTCACCTTCAAAGGGAGACTGAGGCTGCTGAGAAAAGATACTGTGGCATTTACTGAAGATCCGTTCCCTTGTGCTTGAATTGAGACACTGGTCAGAGGAGACTTGGCTTAGAAATGTCTTTACAAAGCATATTTATATATGTGTGCCTGTGTGGATTTGCATTTACCCAGTAATCATCAGAAATACGCCTTAAAAAAGAATTATGTATGGCTGGATCACTTCCCAGATTAAAACACAGGGTATTGCTTCAGCTTCTACTCGTAATTCAACCAGTGCCCCTTGCGCCCTGCCCTCTGCATCCTCGTGGAGAGACAGGAAGGAGAGCTAAGCTCAGGTAGGTTCACTGGCACCGTATCGCCCCATCCAGCAAGGCTCCCTAACCCTTGAAATGGTGCTGCACCTAACACTGATTGAATCACTAAGCACTATTGATTTCAGCTTTCTAGAGAAGCCATTCATACAGCCTATGGTGTATAAAAGAGCTTCTATTCTCCTTGAAAATGATTTAATATAAATAACTAAAATAAATGTCAGTGGGAGATCTGTGAACTTATTAAGAAGAGGTAGATCTCTTGATGTGTTGCATACAGACTGAATGTGTATGCATATAGATTTAAATAATGATAGATGTATTTTCAGTCCAAGTCTGGCACAGCAGCAGAACGGACCTCAGCGTGAGCACAAATACACCGGACAAATTGCATAATGTGTACGTCTGCATGGGGAAACCCGGAGCCCAGGCGCACTGTGTCGATTACTCCTACCCCAGAGGCTCCTAAAGATTGGAGAATGCATGCTCATAAATGTGGACTGCATCCCCTGGTCACACAGGCGGTCCCCAGAGACCCGTTTGCACCCGCCTTGGCGAGGTGTTTTTGTGTCTTCAAGGGTGACCAGAGGGAGGGAAGAAATTCTGCCTCACAGCCAGCAAGCACCCACTGGGGTCTGTCCTGCTTGTCAACTGCATGGACGTGCTGCTTTCTTTGGCCATTTAATTTGGTCACACTTCCCTAACGATCTGAGTGGGTTTCCAGTGTGCCCGGAAGACTTTATACCCCTCTGCTCCCTTATCCCTGAAGCATGAGCATAAGCGTGTCGGTGGGGGCCAGGAAGGAGGGTCCCTGTGCCTTCCCCAGCTTCCATCTCTGCCCACCTTGGGAAGAGGATGGTGGTGGCCACCCAGCCCCTGCTCTGTGTCCGTGTGGGCCCTGTGGCAGGAGGAAACAAAGAGCTCCTATGCTGCAAAGAAGCAGTGCACTGCCCTGGATTTTTCCCAGCATCTCCCAGCCTTTAAATAGCCTTGTTTGTTTATGCTTTCTGGAGGTGAAGCAAGGGAAATACAATACCACGCCAGATCCAGGCATCTTGAGTTAACTCTGATTCGTAATCTGCTGCAGGCAGTAAAAATCTCTCAGTCACCTCTGATAGACTCTGGATCAGGCAGATATTGAGTCATTAACAAAATCTAAAACTACCTATGTGTGCACACACATTGTGTTCATACAGTATATACATCTATGCATTGCTTTACATTTTCATATTAATATAGCATAAAGCTAAATTATGAAGTGGGCCCATTGCTCTGTTAGCTTTTGAAAAATAAAAATAAAAAATATCTTCCCTAAAAATGGGCAAGATTTTTTATGTTACATGTTCTTAAGGCATGACAACCATCGAAAGAGCTATTTAGTATGTTACATGGTTTAATAAAAATAGCTTGTCTGGCAATGTCTGAAAGCTTTTGCAGCTGCAGGGGTACTTCTTGGAAATAAATTTGTGTTTACACAGGTGCAGCCATATTTAACAAAATTTTTATATGCAATGCAAACAGCTGCCTGTCTGTTTTCTTTGGCAGAGCTCTTTCCAACTGAAACAATTTGTATCAAACATATCTCTCTGTGATACCTATATAAACAATAGACAAAATTCCTGTGAAAGGAAAAGGTTTTCAATAGTGTGTCTTTTAGATAAACTGGAAAGCAGAAGCAGCCTGATTAGAAAAGCCTGGCCCTCCATGAAATATTTTACATTTGAGAAGACCTCGGGAATCCACCGGGGAAGTATTAAGCCCTCGGTACGATGACTCAGAGGGTTTTATCAAGTTACAGCCAAGCAGAAGGATCCCATGATCAGTAAAAGATGCTTGGCAAATTGGGTATTTTCCTTAACAGCAGCACCATAGATGCTGAGGTGTGCTATATTATTCAACTTTCGCCATATTTTTATATAGAATTAAGTCTTTGCCAAAATATTTGGCCTTAAGTCAATTATCATTTTTTGGCTATACTATAAATATTTTGTTACATTTTTTCCATTGTATGAAATTCTAGTTCATTCAGAAAACTACAATTTACAAGAGCCTTAGTAATCCCTCACTTTTCCAATTCTTTGCAAATATTGGTGCTTTTGAAAGGCCACCCTATCACCAGCTTTCTTTCTTTCAGTAAAATTTCAGCAGATTAAATGAAAAGTCTGTGGATTTTAAATTGTGGTCTGGAGTTTGGGTTTCATAGTCACCTTCCTCAGTCTTCCCTGTTCCCAGCCAAAAGAGCAAACAGGAAAGAAAGATTTCTCCACTTAATTCATCCTAATGTTCACAGTGCCTTCCACTATTTTTTCATGTGCAAAGGATTTCTCTGTTTCATTTGCAGCGAAAAACATTAGCGTTAATATTTACTGCTATTGATTCAAATTGTGAAAAAATATTGTACAAATATGCAAAACACAACTCTAACATTAAAGATCAGTTTCATTATTTTAGCATCGATGAGGAGTAATTTTCTGTCCACAGAGGAAGAGCAAACTCTCCAACATTATCTTCTCGCAAATTTTTTTTTGTCTTTCTTCTATAACCATACAGTATATAGCCTGTGATGTATTTGATCGGTCCTTTTACATCAGGGAGAGAAGTGGAGAAGGTAACAATGCTTCTTGCATCCTCACTACAACAGAAACGACATGTCTAGCGAAAGATTTTAATAAATTACATATTTGTATAACGACACTGACTTCGACAGAGGATCCAGTGGGCTTTGTGCTGTGCTTGCATTCGCGTGGAGCTGACGCAGCTCCTGAGTGCTCAGAATGACAAATCTGCCCTCCGTTTGTTAGTGTCGCCGCAGCTCTGCAGAAAGCCCTGCCACAAAATGCGGTTTCATATGCCAGCATTGTGGGGACTTGTCGTAGCCTCTCCTAGACAGGGAGCTGGAAACATATTTTTAGTGGGGTGGATTGTATGTCCTTTCCCCGTGGTTTTGCCCCTCAGTATAAATGCAGTCAGATAAACGACCTTTTCTTAACCTATTCTGCAGATGGCATGTTCACATCTCTCCAAAAGAGGTATTTACATATATGTCTTATATCCCTACATAGAATGAGGCAGTGCCTTACCACTGGTTGGTGTTATGGCCACAGAAAAAGACTCTACAATTGTATGTTTTCCACACTTTCTGAATTGTTCTGGCCTTCTGTTTGAACTTCAGTCTGATGGGCTGAGAACCCAAAAGGCATGTTAAAGAAACTTGTGCTCCATGTGTAAGGGCTGCTTTATGTTTATATGACTGCATTAGCTGCAAGAAGCAGTTAGCAAATGAAAATTCTTTGTGGGTATTTAGCTTCTCTTTCCCATCTAAATAGCATTTAAAGCATTAACTATGGTGTGATTATTTGTCTCTAAGTTTAAGAGACACGCTTCTATCATCAGGCGTGCCTGCACATTTGGTAATTGCGTAAATTTTGTGGTTTCAGTAGGAACAGATTTACTGAGTGAATGAGGACTCCACATACCCCTTAAGATCTTAAATTTTCAGACAGAAAGATTTTGCTTCAGTGCTTTTAGCTGAACTGGACCCTAGGCTAAATTAGGAACACTACTCACTGACAACTAAGGAGTTGGAAAATCCAGTATGTAAGTTTGCGATAACAATCTTTTGCCTAATAAACGAACAATTAGATAAAAGAGGGAATTACGTTCAAGTGAAATTAAAAACATTAATAAAAAGGAGATTAAGAAAATTTCACCTTGATGGAGAAAATTTATTTATACATTAACTGGAGACTGTGTGCTCAAGAGCGATGATCTCACCAGACGTTACAACAGAAACAGACCTGAGCCTGGGGCAGGTAACCAAAAGTATTGAAACTGGCTCTCCTTTATTTCACTAAGTCCTAACCAGCATTTCTTAGCACTTCTGGAGACACTTTCTTTTAAGCAAGTTGCCTAACTGCCTGCTGGACTATGATGCCTTTACAAACAACCCATTCTAATATCTCAGTCAGATCCTATCTTTCTTTCCACCAAAATTCCCAGTTAAAATGCATGGCCACTACCTCTCAACCTCAGACTAAAACATATTTACAGGAACATGCAATGGTATAAAATCTATAAAGAATTTAAGACCCTCCTAGACAAAATGGTGCTTTACAGAAGCAATTATTATTATTTGGATAAGTAAGTTGCTTCTTCATGTAAGTTGCTTTAAATATACCTTATCTAAACCACTCTCCTAAGACTTGTGTTCTTTCCTATATAGGCTGGTATTTCAATATGCTCTCTGTACATGATATAGCCCAGGTTTGTGTAGGGACCCTAAGAGATGAACTAAAATGCTACAGAAACTGAATCCTTAGTCTTGAATCTGACTATGAGGGAGCACGAAGAACATGAAGATGTACTTTAAAGGGATAGCCAAGCTCTTGTTTAAGTCATGCAAAGTCTCTGAGAAAATCATGTCTTTGACATAGATATGTCTGATGAAGACTTACTGCTGGTGTCCTCCCCATGAAAGAAATTCTGGGGCAACCACCATGAGAATGAATAATAAGACTTGCAGTCAGTAAATATGAACTACAAGTTTAGCAGGGCTGAGCTGATATGGAGATACATTAAATCAGACACAAATGTTATAAAGATGATACTAAAAGTTATCTCAAACCTATCAGATAACTATGTTAAAGATGAATATGAACACAGCTATGAAGCTTAACTGCATTCTTTGGTATAAACTGTATCTTGAGTTATGTCTCCAGAACAAAGACCCATACTGCCCTGTAGTGTGCGATTGATGAGGGGGCCTTATTCATTCCTTTATCATTAGCTTATAAATCACCCTTCTTCCCTTTCATGCTTTCTTCTTACTTCCTCTCCTTGAAGATCCAACATTAATTTAGGTTGTGCTGCTGTGTGACTGCCCTGAGAAACTTCATGTATGCCTGTGCAGTAGCACCTAGACCCGACGTTCCTGGTGGAGCAGACTGGATGGAGCTCCCTGGACACGTGCTTCCTTTACAGGTAGATGGTTCATCCTGCACCGATCTAATGCAGTCAATAATAGTGATGTTCATTTATAATCACAAGCAAGTGTTGTTACCCCAGGTACATAAACATGAAGTTAAGTCACTGGGAATTAATCCTCCCAAGATGACGTGTTGAAGGAGTGGTGCAAATATATTATTGCATCATTCAGATTAATCAAATACACAGTAAAATTCTGTTGCTTGTGATAATGCTAGCTGAAATAAATTATCATACAGATACTAGGAAATAAAATGGGCCAAAGACTATTTTCTAGCTTTCAAAGCAAGAGGCACATCTTATATCCATATCATTAAATTTAATTTGTATCTCTTTCTATTCCCCAAAATAAAACAACAGTGGTTTTGTCCTACATAATCCCTACTGGGAGCAATCCTAGTCCTGTTCAGTCTCCCTCAGCACACCTGTGTATTAGCTGCTGACTGGTATGTACCAAAACTGGACAGGAGACTGTGCTAATGATAAATAGAATGGCCAGCCCTGGCCATAATTGTGCCATGGCCATATTTTTTTGCCATGGTCACCCTGCCTACTTAGCTTTCTGACACTGTGCTTCGTCAGCTCAAAGGCATTTTGAAGGCAGTGGGATATTTTAATTTTGCTTGAGCTAAGGATTTAACTAAATCCCAGAATTCTCCCTGCTTTGTAGCAGAAGTGCTTAGATACCAGTAGACTCCAAAGGAGTTTGGTGTTTTTCAGAAGAATGCTATGTCATATCACAAAGTCAATTTAGAAGTAATAAATTAATTTTTTTATTAAAATGTTTTTTAAAAGAGTACTGACCTGGAAGATACTGGGGTTTTATGTTTCATTTTTGGCTGCTTCTCAAAAAAGTGGGAGGCAAAAAAAAATCCACCACCTTTTTATTAATCATCTCTGGATTGGTTTTAGGGTGGGAATAAAGATTTCTATTCAGTATGTGGCAACATCTCAAGTTCACTTCAGTGATTAAAAAAAGATCTATATATTCTTGGACTTGAACCTGAAGTCCCTGGCAAAGCAAAAAACCTTTGATAACATGGATAAACTCTGTTTGCTAAACAATAGAGTCTCATTGGTCAAGTGCTTCTTGGTGGTGCAAAGCTCTTGAGCAATCTGCCATCTTTCATTCCTGGAGGTGTTCAAAGGTGTTCTCCGGAGCACAGAATTTATTTGGCTTTGTAATCAGCAGGTGGTGTAGTAAAAGCAAACTTTTTAGGGGGCATTTGACTGGATTTTGTCCTTACTCTGGACGGAGTCACAGAGTTAGACGGCAGACACAACCCTCTCAGCACTCTGGACTATCAATTTCAGACCACAAGCTGGTAACCACAGTTATAAACCTCTGTTGCCATCACCTTTTATTATGTAACCCAAGTTATAATACTATTGCATCCCCGGTCTGCCTGTGATCACCATGCCACTTCATTGTTCTGGCCTTTTCTGTTTGAAACAGATGTTTAAAAACATTTGAATAAGATATTTTAGTTTGTAGACTTCTTGTCATCATCCTGCAAATTTACAACAGTCAGCAATGTAAACATGTACTTGACAAACTCCAGCAGCTTGTAGACTTCAGAGTTCATCCACTCATTTCAGTGAGGCAGATGTTTCATTTTAATACTCTTCATACTATAGATTAGGATTATGTTTTTTCTTTCTTTTTCTTTCTTTTTTTTTCTTTTTTTTTTTTTTGAAAAGCGAATAAACCTGACATGCTACTAATGTCATTTCACACTGCGGGCCAGATGGTGAAAAATGCAAAGGCTGCAACTCTGTTTATGTATGGGGAAAAAAGGAATTTTGTTCCTGAAAGACTTTCAGCTCAATCATTTGTTACTTTAAACTAAACACTAGATGATGAATAAAGTAGGACTATCTGAACTTCAAAAAGGTCCTTGAGATTAAGTGCTTAACAATGTAATGCATCTGGAGGAAGAGTATTACATTATTCCTGCTTGCTGCATTGGAAAGATGTTGGGAACGTTTTCACTATAGTGGCTGCCTAAGAGCAGGGTGCTTCAAGACAACATTTGGCAGTCCTTTGGAAATTTCTGGAGATATAAATCGTATTTCCATCACTTTTTTATTATTATTAGTGAAAGACAGTACTTGAGCAGAGGATTGGCAGACTGTCTGTGCTTAAATAGCTTGTTTTATCTGTCATTTCAAAGCAACAAAATATTTTTTTACCAAGAATTGTGTAAAAGATTTGCAAAGAAATTCAGAATTATTCCAGGTAACTTCAATTTAGATTCTAAAACTTAGAAAGGGGAATATTTTCACTACTTCTTCCTTCCCCAGCAGGTTTATATTGATTTGCAGATTACCACAGAATTCATCTAAAATTTGTATTTCAACATGATGTTTAGTGAAACGCTGAGAAAACTCTGACTATGCTTTGATTTGTTTATTCAGAAACCAAATGTTCTGGAAGAGATTGCAATTTGGGGATCAAACTGTTTTGCTTTGTTTGTCCCCCCAGTCCCGTACTACAATTCTAGTCCATCTTAGATGTTGTGGTCCAGTTGCCTCATTCTGGTGTGTGGGTGGACAGGGCGGTATTTTCCATGAAACACCATTGCTCTTCCAGAATAGAAGTGGTTCTCGTGCACCACTGGAGACTCCTGTTTGCTGGAGAAATTCAACCCTCAGACAATGGTGGGAACAGAAGGGAAGCAAATCCCAGGTAGCAGTGCAGCATCATATTCAACTCTAAACGTTTGCATTTGGGACAAAGTATTTAAATTCTTGAGGGTTTGCTTATTTTTTGTTAAAATACCAGTGTGTGTTTGTTGTTTTGGTTTTTTTTGTTTTTTGCATGGGCATTTTACTTCCCCAGCTAGCTCCAGCAATTTCCGAACAAATGTGAGAGTGAAATTTATACTAAGTAAGAGAAAATATTTTGTTCCTCTGTTTCATGAGGTTTTTTTCATGAGTTTCTTCATAGCCTCTGCATGACACCAGATTGTGTCTGGAAGAAGAAACTCCTATGTAGCTTTCCTCAAATGAGTTATGTCAGATTTGTAGAGGAAAGAATTAACTATGTAAAGAAGGGGAACAACCTTTTGAGATTAAAATTGTCTGGATGAACCCAAGAAAAACTCAAATAGAAGACCATTGACCATCCTGTGACCTCACAAAATTGCTTCCTTCACTCTTGGCTGAACACAGTGATGATATATCACAGTATGCATGAGAATCTGCCCGGATTTGTTAGTATATTAGGCCCTGGTTAAGGCTGAAAGGCAAAGATAGGATATGCATAGGCTGCGTCTTTCTCTGAAACATTTGCTGGTGCTGTAAGTGCTACCCACATGAGTATTCTCCAGCATCAAAGTGATCATGAATAAAAAGGAAATACATAAGAACTCCCAAAATAAGTTCTCAGCAGTATTTTTGACAGTTCTACTGAGTACAAAGGTAACATCAAAGGAAATCAGTATAAATGTTTGGTTAAGTCAGGTAAATAAATGCATTAAAAATGTGGCAACATCAGGTGCCTGTTGACAAAATGAGATCTCAATTTGGGATATTATTATCAAATAATACAAACTGTTTCTATTGTGGATGTAGTCCTAAAGGTCATGGTCATAATAACAAGACGCTCCTATTACTTAAGAAAACTCTCCTCGCCACATATTAATATCTAAGAGAGCCAAAGTAAAAACTAATTTTAATATTGCTTATATTTTTGTCATTGAAAATACAGCTTAAAATCTTTAATTATATTGCAGACCAGGAGTAGACAAGGACTGAAAGCTCTGACTGAACCTCTTGAAATGCCTGAACTGTTTGATTGAGTCTGAATCCAACCTGTACCTATACATTTTTGATTCTTGGCCAAATCCAAATTAAAAAGGGGACTTACTTATCATTTTAGATACAACTGAATTTTTCATGTGAGTAACTGACCATACAAATTTTCCAGCATTCTCACTGCTAGAAATGTCTGCAGAATAAATTATGACAGAAGTTTTCTCCTATTGCAAACTACTAAAGGATAATATAGATTTTTAACATTGTTATAGCCACCAGTATACACCCAAACTCCAGCCTACACCCAAACAAGATTCAAGCATGTGCTGAACTAAGTGTGGCTAAAATTTTTAAATATCTGAAATACATTTTGGAATAAATCTACTGTCAATCTTCTTTTGGTCTTTTACATTAAGTCTATCAAAACTGAAATAGAGGTATTTCAATACATAGAGACTCCCTTACAGAACAATACTCTGCAGTGTGACTAGAAAAGTCTTATAAAACCTCTCTGTGTTACTTAATTAAAAGATGATGGGCAGAAGGGATAATAGGTTGTTTCTCAAATTTTAATGAATTTTATCATCATAATGATAATTACCAAATGTCTATATTTGCAAAAGAACAGCAGTTCATAAATATCAAATTTGTGCTATTATTAACATGCAGAATGTGCCAGTTTTTATCAATATAGGAATCTGGTAATTATCACTAAAGCTATTCATTAAAATTAAGAAGTAACTAAATAAGGAATAGGAATGCCACTTATTTCTTAACATCCGAAGAGCAGAAATATCTACCTATTATCCTTTTCAGGCATCTGACACTGTGACAATGGAATAGAAGGTTGTCACGGTATAATAGTCCCCAGCTGCTGGGTGGATGTGAGCCGAAACTGAGGCATTTATCAAAAATAAACACTGGGGGAAGCTGGGAAACATCGATCCTGGGACAACACTGTTAAATCAGTGGTATTTCTGTTCCAGCGAGTGACTGATGGGTGTGCAACTGCTCGGTCTGACGGGTGTCGGTATGACACAATGGTCCCACTCACGACACCGTGGGGAGCCGTGTGGTGATTGGCCAGGGGCAACAGGCACCTGCACAGTGTGCCCAGTCAGAGGGGAGCTTCTGCCGGGGCTTTGTGAGGTGTCACACGGTGTCACCCCTCTGTCAGCCTCTGCCTCACTCCTAGCCTCTGGGTGGTGGTCTCCAGCCCTGTTGCTTATCCGACTGCCAGAGCTGGCAGGGGGGACCAAGTACAGATTACTCAGTGGTGGAGGGGTTAAGGGGGCTGCATGTCTGCCTCCCACCGCTACCCTGGGGACACCCATGGCTGAGCACTTGGCACAGGCCCCTGAGAGATGGTACTGGATAGGGAGGTCAGCACCTCACCCCTGGTATGGGCCCGTGCTCACCTCAAGCCTCACGGGCCCCTTGGAATATTGTGCATAGCAAGGCCAACAGCCATGAGCATGAAAGGCCTGAGGAGTGAGGCTGACCCACCACGAGGCAGCCCTAGTTTCTTTGATATCGCTTTGGGAAAAATGGATGGGAGGGTGCAAAGTGACCAGGAGGAGGTACGGTGCCGGAAGTCACGAGGGAAGGAGTCAATCAGGGAGAAGTGGAGGCTTTGGAAGGAAAAAGGGACGATGCTTTCAGATACCACAGTGACCTTCGGGAAGAACTGGATCCGGGCAGAAGACTACTAGAGAGAGTCCAGAGGAGGGCAACAAAGATGATTAGGGGACGGGAGCATCTCCCCTATGAGGAAAGGCTGAGGGAGCTGGGCTTGTTCAGCCTGAAGAAGAGAAGACTGAGAGGGGATCTCATCAACATGTACAAATATCTTAAGGGTGGATGTCACGAGGACGGAGCCAGACTCTTCTCAGTGGTACCCAGCAACAGGACAAGGGGCAATGGACACAACCAGAAGCATAAGAGGTTTCAGTTGAATATGCGGAAGAACTTCTTTACTTTGAGGGTGACAGAGCACTGGAACAGGCTGCCCAGGGGGGTTGTGGAGTCTCCTTCTTTGGAAATATTCAAAGCCCATCTGGATGATGTCCCGTGCAACCTGCTCTAGGTGAACCTGCCCAACAGGGGGGTTGGACTGGATGATCTTCGGAGGTCCCTTCCAACCCCTGCCATTCCGTGATTCTATGAAGAACCTGAGGCTCCACAAGGAAGCACACCCACACGGTGTAACCCTACAACCAGGCAGGTGGTTAGTGCGCACCTTCACGAAAGCATCCATCAAACGCCCATATAGTACTTACTCACTGCGAGCCAAATGAGGTCTGAGGCCTGGGAAGGGGTGTCACTTGAAGGGACTATCAACATGCTTATCCAGACATTAGTACCAGCCAGCAAGCCTCATCCGCACTGGACAGTAAAGATTTTGAAGCAGATGCAGTCTTCCGAGGCAGTGAAGGAGGAGGTGGAAAGAGTAAGTTTTTTAGACAAATACCAGTTACCTCTGTTTCATAAAGAGCTTTCTGCTCTCCTGGCATTGTGTTATACATCTTCAGCCTCACTCGCTGCCCCCTCCTGTGTAAAATTTACACAAGCATTGAAAGATTGTGGAATACCCAAGGAAATCATTTTTCAGTCGATTGAGTTCTTAATGGAAAAACCTCCCTGAATGCTATCTTACAAATTAGAAGATCCCCTGCTTTCTAAATAGTTCAATTGAAATCAGCTTTTGTATTTATCCTTCAGGTCATTCAGGCTCAAATGTTGTTAGCTCTGAGTCAAAAAGTCAGATTTTTAAAGGGAAAATGTCAAGTCCTTTTAGGCTTCAACTGACCTTTTAAACCAGATTAGGGATTTGAAGCATTACACATGGATTTCTACATTTTATATCACAGTATTTAACAAATGATCAAATACAACTCCCAAGAATACTATTTTTACAAGCTTGACATTTCAGGCCTTAAAGGATGTTGCTGGTCTTTCTTTTACATAAAATTACCCTGGAGAAATTCAGCCTGTTTTCTGCTCTTCCATATTTCTTTCCTAAGAGGGGAAGTTCCGTGCATTTTATTTCATGCTGTTGTTCTCTCTCTGGCATTGCAAGCAGCAAAATATCATGATGAAATCCTTGAGATATGCTCAAAGTGATTGCTACAATAAATCCACTCGGTGGGTGTCACATACGGTTAGAGTACAACTCAGGCAGTTATAGATGCCAACAGGGCCCTAGGAATAGATCTGACCTTACTTTCGTGCCTGGACTGTCAGATAATGCCACTAAAAATGCACTAAATCTTCCTAGGAGGAGATAATAGAAACCCTCATTTGGTTCTAAGTGATTCTCCCGCACAGGTAAGACAAAGAAACTGGATGGCAGAGCGGGATCATGGGTGTGTGAGAGGACACTCATGAGTTGAAGGAGCAAGCTCTGTCCAGTGCCCAGAGCTTGCAGACACAGTGGGAGCAAGAGGAGGAGTCCCATTCTCAGCTACTGTGGGCTGTAAGAGGTGTCTGACAGAGTCTTATGTCCTGTGAGCTGGACAGTCATGGTCATTTGGTACTGCTAGATGGCGATACTTATGGAGAAGACAGAGACAAGGGAACTTTCCTTCCTAGAGGCTGTCAAGGGAGGGAGATCCTAATTCAGAGCTATCACATCAGAGGGCTCAGCTCTGCCTTGCTGGCTGTTCAGCCCTTCTCCTGTCTTCTGAGGTTGGCCCATTACTTCCAATCCCGATGCTGGAGTTTGTAGCTGGACCATTTATCTGATCATAGCTGGAGAGAGACCAGCAAATGATTTCACATGGACCAAGTAGGCATCAGATAGCAATGGGGTTTAGGTTTAAAAGGTTCTGAATTAAACCACCAGACAGAACCACCATCTCCTTCTAAGTCTGTAGTGGAGACATGGTTTGTCATTTGGGCACGTGGTTTTCTTCATACCAGACTAAGACCTGCAGGTTCCCTGACGAGTTTTGCTGGTAATGTCAAAATCATATCTGAAGTCAATATTATTATGGAATGTAGAGGCCATCTCAAGGCTTTACACATAGTCCCATTTTTGTTCAAGGTCTTTCCCCAGTGACTTGACTCCAACATAGACAAATACAGCGCAAGATTCTGCTACACACTGCAGTCCAAAGGGGTGGAAGCACAAGAGTTTGTTGCCAGTCAAGCATTCTCCATCCTTTGATAAATGAAAGGAGTTAAAAGGGTAAATTTTTAGAAAAAGGCCAGATACCATCTTCAAGCTGCAGCCCTGTGTTGGTAGCATTTAACGCAAGTGGTTTTGTATTTTATTTAGCAGGCAGTTACTGTGCACATCACAGTACCTGTATGTGGTTAAATACAGACTTGTGACATCTACACATTTTAAGTAAGCACGGAGCTTACCTTCTGAAACAGAATTTAAAAGTGTCAATTGCACAAGTTTTTATTGTGTTGGAAGAGACTGAAGTGGTAAGCCCTGCTATACCCAGAAATCATGCTGACATCAAGTCACTTCTGGTAATTGCTAACAATGAAGTAAACACCATTCTCGGCATAGAACAAATGTATACCTCTGTATGCTTTGATACTTCCTGCATTGTGACACTAGTACCGTCATTACAGGATCAGAATAATTCACTTTTCCCAAGCCCTACATCTGAAGGGAGAAATATAAAAGAAGCTATCAGCAGCTCTATGCCTAGGACACAAAATCATTGTAGTCTGAAGCTAACATATCAGATCTGGTTAGAGCAATTATTCACAGTCCTTAGTGTTAGTTTTGCTGGTGATTTCACTATTTTCAGCTCTTCTTACTGACTGGTTTGGAAGTTCTAAGTAAGTTATTCAAAATGATATTTATAACACAGAAAAAAGCATTTGTTGCTTATAGCCAGATGTAGAAAGTCATGACAACACCTAATGATAAAATTACCAAAGACATCTGACAGATGCCATCATTGTGATGCTATTGTTTTTTTCTAAAATAAAATAAGCAGCTATACAGCTGTTTTAAAATCTTTGTCAGACTTTATCAAAATCATTTGCCTATCACCATATATTTGTTTCTTGTAATGGAAAATACCTGTAGTATGACAAGAAGATGAGGTTAATCTGAAGCAAATCAACATGACAGTTTTCCATTATTGGAACTCAAACAGGCTTGTCAACAAGGGATGACACAGAATAACAATGCGGCTGCTGTTACAGAGCCAGGCATTCACAGAACAAAGAGTATTCTGAGATATGTTTTTCTTCTTACTTGGCAACATTATATCATGAAAATTAGGCTATTCTGTTAAAGCTCAGGAAGGCAAACCCTTCTGAAATGACATCTTCTTGAAGCTTCTGCTTTGCTCAAGTTTATCTCCTTTCCTGCCACACAAAGGAGTCTTTCATTGCTTTAGTCATCATTGAAAGACAGAATTAAGAAGAGCGCTCCAGAAACATTTGGATTCATCATGTGCTCCAGTGCTCGTGGGGAGTACTTTGTTTCTGATACAAAAGTTATATATACTTAATTTGTAAATTTTATAGGACAGATCTACTGGTCATCTGTTATTTCTTTGCAAGCAATTATACAGGGAGCCATGTTGGCCCCTCCATCTGACTGTAGGCACTTTTGTTTATGCCAGTCAGCTCTGTGCATTTACAATGAAAGGTTCATTTGAGTTGCGCTGAAGTGCTTGCAAGATAAAGCTCAAAAAAGAAAAACAACCAACAAAAGGATATTGCCCCCATAGCTCCCATTCAGAGTGTTCTGGTCTTCCTTTCTCCATTAACCAGATGTAGCAAGGAAACAACACCACAAAACTGAAATGGCTAGTTACTAATGATAACTTAATGGATATAGTGTCATGCTTTATCTCCAGTTCGGGGGACATCCTGTCACAACAGAGCTCTATACTAGGTGACAAGAGTCTGGGAATTTTGCAAAGCCTAAGGGGCATCATATTTTTAGAGTTACCAAGCAGGAACACGGTCACTTGGAAACACTGAGTCTTGGATGGAGAAGAAAGTTCGGTAATGTTAAAATCCCCACAGTTTTCAAAGGTGTTGTTTGCTTGCTTTTAAAAACCATAAAAACCTCAGCTCTTGTTTCAGTGAATCTGTCTTCTCTCATAAGTATGCTGCAGGAATCGTTTTCAGCAAGTTATTCCAGGAACAACCTGACTGGTGAGGAACTCAGCTGGATTTCTAAAGCAAATCTAAATCACTGAACTGTACAGAGCTACTGGTAACCAGTGGGCCATAGTCCTATCTTCACCATACAACAGGGTGTGATGCAGAGGTTCCTGAACTGGTGCCAGGTGTGAGAGTAGGCCTGGCACCATGTCAGTGTGCCCAAGCCAACCATGGGATGGCATTTCTGATTTGTGATCTCTGCTGGTATCTGCGCAGACTATTCAATAGCAGCATGGACCAGGCTGCTTGAGTGTTTCTAACACCGTGCCCCTTGCACACTGTGGCATACTCATATCTAAGTGTTGTTCAGCAGTTCACACTTGATGATACTTCCCCTTATTCTTCCCCTTTTTTTCTGAGTTCCTCAGTCTGAGAAGAAGCAAGTCCTCCCCCACCTGCCCCTGCTCCAAGGGCATCGGCAGAAGCAGCCCGAGTGCTGTGTTTTGCATTCTGGGAACAGTCCATTGGAATAACAACTGGGGCTTGGCTCAGAATTTTCAAACAGGCAAGAGAAGGTGAGATAAGGTGTGTACAAAGATAGAATGTTTTCCTTTTCTAACCCAGAGGATGTTCTTAGGGCCTTATGTCAGCATAAAGGCAGAAGTCGTATTTTCAGAAGAACATGGTTGCCTTGCTCTCATTTATCATCTCTCTTTACCAGACTAAATTATCAGAACAGGAAGATCTGGCAACTGTTCTCTGGTGTTCGTGCTGTTTTGTCACCACATGGACTCAGTTTTTGCACCATTCTCTGTGTGTTCTCTCTCTTCTAATTCACTCCATTTTCCTGATCACCCACTTTTCCTCTCCCTTGCGCTAAAGCAGGCTGTTTCCTTCACCTAAACTCTTGCTCACACCACACACTCCTGCTAGCAGCTCAATGTTTTTGTGCCTGAGGTCTGTGCAGAGCTTCCCCCACCATCCATGGTTTTGGACATAAAACCTTTTGTTAGCCTGAGGACACTTTCCCTTGCCCTTGACTTCCAGGCAAAAAGGCCTTTCTTTGCTAACTATTACTTTACATTTATATTGGGTCTATCTTCTCAGAGCACCCCAAAGCGCTTTTCATACTCTATGCAGGAATCAGTGGAGGGTGACTGCATTGGGGCTCTCTTGTTATTTCTGTATTCTTAGCTATAGCACGCTGTGTCATGGAAGCTGACTTGGTGACTGACAAGGTTAATTCTGCTTTGCTTAATTCATTCCAGTAGAAAAGCCATGAAAAAGTACAGTTTAAGTAAGTGCATAGCATTTTAGAGGGAATATCAAGCACACTTCCTACACTGTTTTAATCTTGCTCTAAGGGAATATATGAGAAGGATAGTTGATAGGAAAGAGTATTTACATAATTTAGATTACTCCAGAGCACTTCCTTATAATGCCTAGAAAGCGTGGAAAGGACAAGCCCTTTGGAGGTGGCTGTGTGGGCATCAGAACCATCCTTAGCGAATGATGCAAATCAACCCTTTCAGCAGTCAAGGAGGCTGGGGTTTGGGTGGTCTTCATCAAAAAAGTGCAAAATACGTGAGAAAGGAAATACTTTTTTACATTTCCAAGGACATGTCTCTATCTATTATATTTCAGACATTCAATAAGAAAGCCACCAACAAGGTATGCAAAATGAGATGCTGCTAGCATTGCTTAATCAAAAAACCCACGTCAGTATAACTGTCATCTTGCAAGAACAAAATGTAGTCACGTGTTTGAAGGCTTTGCAACCTTTCAACAACAGTGGTTTCCACGCTTATGTCAGAACAGAGGAGGAAGTATGATCATGTTTAAACTTAAGAGATCAATACTTCACAGCAGCAAAGGAACAGAGAAATACAGCATTCCATTTATCAAGCCAGTTCCTTAATGCAGTATGGTATAATAACTCTTATTTTGAAGGTAACTTTTGGAAGGGTAGAACATGACTGATAGTAGTGAGATTCCATGTGGAAAGTGATGACACAGCAATCACAGGCTAGGAACAGTGAATGCTTGCACTGTACATTTGCCATGTACTTCCAGAGGACCGACCCACTGGCTTTGAATGACTCTATAACAAAGGACTTGGGTTTTGACCAACGCGCTACATTTTCCTTGTCGGTACCTATAATACAGCGCATCCATCCATCCTACTTTGGGGACTTACAAATGTACAGCAGACACTAATGTGTACCTTTTTAGCACAGTCTGTGCTGCTGTCCTCAGGCTCCCCTCTTCCTATTCAGCATGTGAGACACCTCTTTGTACCTACTTCCACTTATTTGTCAGAAGACAGACGATCACAGAACAGCTTCAGATTGAAAATGCCTGCCACACCACTGACAGCAGAAGGGATACTGCTTGAAGCATGGGGAGTAACTCAATTTTTCTTTCATCTGTCCAAAATGCAGTCAATAAAAACCTGAGACGTCCCCCAGGAGAGGTTCAGGAAAGTCACACTCACAGCATGAGTATTTCAGTTAAAGGTCCTCTTCTTTCAAAATGCCTCTAGCTGGTGCCGTGCTGAATCCACAAACACCTCCAAATTCCTCTTGGTTGGAGCTACTGTAAAATATGGTCTGCATTTACACTGAATGCCATGGGCTTATTGACTGCAGTGGTCTCAGCAATTCAGAAGATATGCAGTTTGACCAAGCTTGTGCCCAGCAGGTCCCCAGACTTGTGGAAACTAGTGTTTCTTGATACCTGGTTCTATCACCCATAGAGCATCCACATGACAGAAATGAAGACTGGCAAGAAATCATGCAGTTCAATGCATCATACTTTGTTATTATAAAAGACCATTCCATGAGATATACTGCATGGCCCTGATATTTTGTGGAAGGTCACTGAGTCTGGCCTATCCGTTTCTGCCTACAGTTGCACTCAATTGAAC
>NW_009259600.1:1762696-1780524 GCF_000687185.1 Egretta garzetta
CTTATGTCTCAGATGCCCAACAATACCAAGACCTAATCAGTGGCTTTGATAGGAAAAAAATGGATAAAATGGCTAAAAGATGGCTAAAATGGATAAAAATCTCTTCACCAGCATGCCACTGAAATTCCTTTTATAAAGCCGTATTCCCTGTACAAACCAAGAATGAAGGCTGTGGTTGGAATAACTGGAAGAGACCTCTGCCCATGGTTCCAATTGGGATGATGTCCCAATTGTGCTTGTCTAGAAGAAAAACATTCTTACTCTTCATAGCTGGTTACCATGTCCCAAAACAGATCACCATAAAAAAAAAGGGTATTATTGTTCCTAGCTAGTAAGTCACTAGAAAGGAAATTGATAGAAAGTATATTTATGTAACCTCATTATTTGGTTTCTGCTTTTACAGGGATCATTAGACAACTGTTCCATACTTGATATGGATTAGACTATAGTTATTTGTTTCCAGTTTATACAATGCTCCTGCATGCTCCAGCATTTCACCAATAACACTGTCAGGGATAGATAAGCTCATGGTTATTAATATTTTTATTTTTCTTGATCTGAACTTTTTTCTGACTAACCTATCCCTGTATCACTAGAGCATTTCAGAAAAAAAAACCAAAACAGTGGAGCTCCTTTTCTATGTCATCCTCTTCAATGATTGCAGTATGGAGACAAAAAAAAATTGTGTGCCATCAGGGCGTGGGCGGCTCTTTTAAGTATTCACAGGTACATTGATTTTGATTTTACTAAGGTTTCTCAAGGCAATTCAGCAAAGATTTTTCAAAGGCAGTGCTTCACTATCCTTCAAAAAACATCAAAATTGGATGGATAAATGAATCTGTGTCCGCCTTTAACCAGTTTAAAGATCTTTCATTATCTTCCTGTGTCCAGATCGAATAAACAACTTCCTTGTAGAGATGAATACATAGAATAATAGAATTGGACCTGACCTTTTGCAAGACAAGAATCCCCAAATGAGCGCTGTTTCTTCACATTCAATTCCCATAGCAAAAAGTGAAGCATGAAAATAACAAGGAACTTCAGGCACCAAGGAAGCCTTCAGACAATGACATTGTCATTTGGAAGGTGAACAATGTCTGATTCAGGTTTTCCTAAGGCTTAAGAACCTCAAAACTTCCAGAAAGCCTTGATCTAATACCAAATTCAAGGATCCTTTTTCTTCTCTAGCTTCAGTTCCACAGTAAGTGTTACCCAGTCCAAGAACAGTAGTCCCAGTGCACTATTCCATGAGTATGAATATCTTCACCCAGAAAGCACCTTTCAACAGCTTGTAATTATCTTATGATCCTTCCAGTTCATCAGTGTCCCCATGATCTTGAATGTACTATCCAATATTAAGGCCAGATCATGTCAAAATCTTTTTTCCATTGAAACAAAATATGTCAAGGAAAAGTCTGATCTTCACTCGGTATTTCAGACCAAGAATGGACTTCCATTCTTCAAAAACTAATTTTACACTTGTAGCAACTAACCCCACTGGGCTACTAAGACCACTCCATAATCCTCTGAGAAACAATCACCTTGGACATTTTGAACATATGAGCACCTATCTCTACAGGTCACATTTAAAACTTCACAGACTATGGACTAGTGGTGTTGGTGATTAGAGATCTCATGTGACGTCTCATTTCTGGTAGGCAGAGATGGAGAGGAGTCAGCCCATGGCTCCAGCCCTGCCTGAGACCCTGTTTCTTGTTAGGTGGAAAGTGCACATTCTGCTCAAATGTCATGGGAGAGATTGAGGAGCACCATGGGACACAGAGCGACTAGGAACGGGTTGCCACTGCTGGAGTAATTCCTCCAGTCAGCAACTTACTCTCTGTCCTGTGCTGAGGAGCCCCTGGGAAAGTAGAAAATAAAAGCAAAATGTCATGTGTGCTCTGCATGTGCCGGACATCTGGTCCTTCCCAAGGAATGTGCCACCACGTACTGCCCTTCGGCGGCAACTGGAGGGAGCTCTGTGGCCCACCCAGTGGGGAGGCTTGGGCACCCCTGGTCAGGAACAGTCATTTTAAATAGCAATTAGGGAAACATTTGGCTTTCAAGTGCTCAGATCACTTGCCCTTGCAGCACAGCTTCAGGCCTTTTCCCCTCACCTCAAATTACTTTCATGTAGCTTCACCCCTGTTGGGTCCTTGCACCCGCAGAGCAGCTCCTCCACCTTTACCTTATACCCATGGGGGGGACTGCCACTTGGAGCCACAGCCCACCCCAGCTTGGACCTATTTTCCTGAAGGCAAAGGGCCGCCCGCTCTGCATCGGCGGGGGGAAGCTTTGTTGTGTGGCTGTCTCGGGCTAATTGGCTCTCTGAGACCTGATATTCTCCAGGACTCTTTGCACAAACAGCCAGGGAAACTTAGGGGGACAGAAAGGGCCTCGGGGTGAAAGGCTTACTCTATTGAAGTAAGATGCAAAACTCTCTTTGACTTCAACAGGGTCAGAGTTTTACCCTGTAGCTTTAATTAGCTTGCATTGTTGTAATTGTCCTGTGTCACTACGTGTGGAATGTAAAGTATGGTATGTTCAATAGCCATGTATACATAAATGATTTAAGAGGATATTAAAGTGGAACACTGCATTTAAATGGCATGAAGTTACAGGACCAGGCTTGTTTAAACACTACCTACTCTGTGCTTCATAATGAAACTGAAATCTAGGCGAAGCCCCTGTAATTTAACAAAAAAAAACGGCTCCCCCCAAAAAGAGTATCTGTGAACCACTGGGAAAAATGTCACATGAAAATGATCCCACCAAAGACACCTATAAAGTGACCCCACTTTCAAATCATTCCGAGTGTTCCTTCTAATAAAGGCCTGAAGTTTTCATACAGTTTTATGGGTTTTAAGCAGGATGAGATGGCTGCTTGGCCAGGGGAGAGGAAGGAATAAAATTCTTAACCATGCATGGATGTTAAGAATTACCATGGGGAATGGGCCCTTTGGTATAGGATGTTTAGCATGCTGGAGTGTAGTGGATGTAGGAAATGCATGTCAAGGTGTCACAAGTGGTGCATGGTGGCCAGAGAGCTGACGTTGCAGAGTGATGGATATTTTGACAGGAGCCACTGTGTGAAGAGTGTTCTATGCAAATGCTGTGCCTGGGATAATGAATAGTATAATTTTTTTCCTCTTCTGAGAGTTTCAATGGAAAGGACACCTGGATTACACAGAAAAGCCCCCACAGAGGAATTAAAAAAATGTTTTATTCATTTATGATACAGAGTCTGTCTTGTGTGTAGATTTCATCATTTCATTGTCTCTGGTATCTCAAAGAAGAACAAACAGCTGGGTCCTCACTAGATGTTTCCATAGAGGATTTATTTTATTTTATTTCTCTTTTTTTTTTTTTTTCTCACTGGAAAATGCTGGTCTTTTTGTACAGGAAAGAACCAGGCAAGGTTTCCATATTTCCCAATTATTACCCATACTGAGTGAAGAGCATCAGTCCAGTTTGGGAGAGTAGAACAGAGAGATCCACATCATTTTCTGGCATATCTGAGTCTTTCCTCAGTGCTGGAAAGAGGAGCAGCGAGGCCAGGTGCTACCACTGCCCTCGAAAGGCTGCCCCCGGTGTGCACAGGGCTTCAGTTTAATAGCAAGTCCACAGTCCAGGATTCGACGCGTGTGTATCATTACTATGTGTTCACCCATGGTTTCTGCATCCCAACTACACACAAGATAACTAAAGTCAAGCATCTCATGTGCTTTTCTTTAGCCATTCCTAAATTTTCAGTCTCTGGAAATTTGCCTTTTGATATTCTTTTGAGGTAGAATCATGGAGTCATTTAGGTTGGAAAAGACCTTTAAGATCACCGAGTCCAACCATTAACCTAGCACTGCCATCCCACCACTAAACCATGTCCCTGAGCACCACATCTACCCGTCTTTTAAATACCTCCAGGGATGAGGACTCCACCACTTCCCTGGGCAGCCCGTTCCAGTGCTTGACAACCCTTTCAGTGAAGAAATTTTTCCTAATCTCCAACCTAAACTTCCCCTGGCACAGCTTGAGGCTGTTTCCTCCCATCCTATCATTTGCCACTCAGGTAGGCATGATGATATCAGGTATTTGCTTCTTGAGGTAGAGAGGTTGACAGTCATTCTGCTCTGTCCTTCAGTTGCACAGATTTGCTCCAGTTCTTGTTTACACTAACAGGTTTTGAGGTCCTGATGTGTTGTGTATCATACATCTCATACTAGCAGTTCTGTCTACTTTGCATTGTATTTTTAATTGCTTACATGATAGCTGTGAGAACACAAAATATAACTCAGTGTGCTCAGAATTCTCTTAAGGGAAGAAGAAGTTTCTTTCCATCTCCTTTGTTACTGCTATAACAATATTGTTTGCTAATGCTATTTACCACTGAAATTTGATGTTTTATTCCATAATTTTCTCTAGATTCTATATTACGACTCTTCTTCCTTTTAGGAAACTCTGGGGAGACAGAATGTCTCTATCAAGAGAATCCCCTGCATAAGGGAATTAAAAAAACAACTTGTAATGAAATATGCTAGCAATTGTATAAAAATACATTGTGTGGGACTTTTGCCTGTGGCAGTATGTACGCACATGAATGACAGTATTGTGTGAGACAGAGCATTGTGTTGTTCAGTGCCAGTGTATAAAGCTACACTCATTTTGCATAAATATTTGACTGCTTTCTGGGATGTCTGGGATTTTATTTTTTTTTTAAAGTAATGTTCCATTTCTCTTTCTCTGGAACAACTCCTTAGATTTGCATGTTTCAACCATGGCTGTCACAATGGGGAAATGTTCATGTGTCACTTCAGTAAATATGATCAAATCGGGGAGGGAAAGAAGTGGGAAGAAAATGTATAGCTTGAAAATCGGCAAAATCTTATCTATTTTTTGTGCATAAACTATGCAATAAATACAAAAAAGTTACGCTTTTAGGCAGAGAGTCCTTTGAATTTGTAATTATTCAGGCTTTGTGATGTTCCACATATTTATGGACCACCTCCCCACTTCCATGGAAATCCAGAGATAAGATGCCAGCTGAGGATGTGGTCCCTGCACAAACATCTACAAATATTTTTGTTTCAGTGTTTCACTCACATGTGGACTTATGCAACAAAGATTTTTCTCTTCACTGACATAGTTCATTTGATGATGAGAGTAAGACACTCGATTTGATCTGGACTTCTTACTTATTTGGATCCACTGTTTCACAGCCTCTTTACATTTAGGAAGCAGAAAGGATGCAGGATGAGAGATGACACCTTGGAAACTAGGGAGAGGGTTCAAGGGTAGGAAAGGACAAGAAATTCAACAAGAGCTTCCAATGCAATGCCGTGAGGATGCTGGTTTCCGCTTTGTAACTAGATGGGCCAAAGAGGTGATATCTCTCAGCATATTGAAAAGATTAATGATGGGAAAATGTGTTCAGGTCCTGTGCACACCATTTTAAATTGGAAATTGAGTTTGAAAAAAGTTAAACGTTATGTGAAGATGTTACAAGAAATGTGACTCATTCAGATTCTTTAATAAGACATAGACAGAGAAATGGCATGGAGAGTAGAGAGATGATTGGCTAGTGAATCCCAAAGAACCTTAAAGCCTCTGTTTAATCTAACAGAAAATAATGGCTGAAGTCATGCATATTGGTCATATAAATCAACTAACATTTAACACTGTGAATGATCAAACTACTGGAGTAGATCCTCTTGTCTCTTGGAAGCTTAGTCAACACTGGATGCCTGGAAGGTGCCCAATTAGCCATCTTTTCACAAATGTTAGTCAACCCTCAGTATAAGGGTAACTGGGTAAGTGTTAATAGACCATGTTATATGGGAGATCCAGTGAGGTAACCTAATGCCCCTTCAGGCTGTACACCTGATGAGCTCAAAGGAAGCTCTTAGAAGGCAGGCTCAGGACAGAGAGTCCTCCCATTTCTCCCATTTTGCTGCTGTTTCTGCCCAGTTTGTTCACTCAGCACTTCCAGGTGTCAGATGTGACACTTCCCATAGACATCAGAGTAACCAAAACTGAAGGGAAGGCAAGAATTGAGAGCAGCTTGAAGCTTTGCCCAGTAACAAGTTGGCAAAGTGAGTTATCATGTATGTCCTGCTCTCGCTCCGGGGCATCTGCACAAGTAAAAATGGCTTTACAGCCCTGGGTATCTCATGGACAGCATTCCCAAGAGGCACACTGACTCACTAAACATCCCCTAAGTCTTTCTGTATCCCATCTCATTTGGCCCAGCTAACTTTTATATGTGCTAGCAGGCACGTGGAAACACTGCAGAGGACTTGCCTCACTGTGCAGCTGATTAGGAAATTTTCTGTCACCTTGTGCCTGTGGCCTGGGTTACAGGCCTGAAAGAATGATACCCAAGTTTTCTGGCTATGAAATTCTGTTGCAGATTAACTCAGAGTATTTCCATTGTAGTGAAATTATTCCTTTTTTGATAAGCAATGTTTTAACTTCTCATATATTTAGGCTTGAGAAAGCCATAATTCAAAATCTACTTCACAGCATGTCCAATTAAAAAAAAAAAAAAGGCAACAAAATCCATTCCATTATAATGTGATATGCTGCTAAAAAGGATTCAAGAAACCCCTCCCAGAGGGGGGAAAGGCCAAGATCATGAACAAGCCACAGAGCATGGAGGTAGTTCATTCGGTGTGCTGTCAGGAAGCAGCATTGACAGATGGCTCGAGGAGTCAGTCTTTAATTTGAGCCTGCAAGTGCGAGACTGGCAAAACTTGAGCCATGCTCTACAAGTCTGTGGCCACAGCAGGAACAGTTCATGCCCTCTGCATATGCTGCACTGCAGTTCTCCAGTCTGTAGAAGTTTGACACTCTGCAAATTTTCAAACATGGGGTCGGTCTCACCAGAGCAGGAACCACTCAGAATAACCACCCCTCATCCAAGCCCAGGATCTCCATGTGTGAACAGTCCTGATCTGCTCCACTGGTCTCCTCTGGGAGGCATCATGCCCTAGCAGTCACCAGGCCTCCAACAAAACCGCTGCTATCATATAAACAGTTTATCTTAAATAGAGAATGACTTACACAGGCAAGAGGTAGTAAATGTGAGGTGCAGTGATTGTCTCTTTGTTCAGGCAGAGCTGGGCAAGATGAGCCCCTCCAACACTGCTCCATTCTGCCAGGTCACTAATATAACCTATTTGACAGCAGATACAGATGGAGTGGAAGAAACACCCTCCACAGCCAGCACCAGTCTCAGCTGGGAGGTGGCAATGAATAGCCTCACATCCCACCGAAGACTGAAGCCTACTGCCTGTGTGCTGTGCCTTGCCTTGACTCCTGAGAGGTGGGAGGCACCCATTCCTCTTTCCTAGGCTGCTCTCTAGGAACAGGCAAAAGTAGCCAACAGGGCGCTGCAATAAAACTCATAAGCATCCAGTCAGCTGTGACTCAATATTCCATTCAAACAAATCAGACCGTAGTGGTGAACCATATCTCCTCGGACTCTCCTTCCACAATGGGCTGCAAACTTGAACTTCAGGGTGCACAGCCTGGCCTTAGGAGATTGATTATGTGCATGGTGGGTGAATTAGGAGGCAAAGTTAGACTCAAGCTGGGGCAAAAGTCTTATGAGGAGCAGCTGAGGGAACTGGGGTGGTTTAACCTGCAGAAAAGGAGGCTGAGGGGAGACCTTATTGCTCTCTACAACTGCCTGAAAGGAGGTTGCAGTGAGGTGGATGTTGGTCTCTTCTCCCAAGTAACAAGGGATAGGGCAAGAGGAAATGGCCTCAAGTTGTGCCAGGGGAGGTTTAGATCGGGTGTTAGGAAAAAATTCTTCACCGAAAAGGTTGTAAAGCACTGGAACAGGCTGCCCAGGGAAGCGGTGGAGTCCCCATCCTTGGAGGTATTTAAAAGATGGGTAGATGTGGTGCTTAGGGACATGGTTTGGTGGCGGACTTGGCAGTGCCAGGTTAATGGTTGGACTTCATGATCTTAAAGGTCTTTTCCAACATAAACAATTATATAATTCTATGATTCTATGAAAATCCATAGCACAAACCTTACCAACAAGGTATAATCTGTAGACTTCAGAGCAGTTCCCACAGGGTTGTTTCTCCTCTGCATGATTTCCCACCCAAAAGGAAGATTAACATTTTAATAAATGTCAGTTGCAAAGGTTCACCTGCATTGCACAAACTGCATCTCTTAAAAGGAGGAACTAAAATTTTGGCATCTCTGTGGAACAAGTGTTACCCTCATTAAGTATAGATTGGTTTCACCAGGTAGCTCTGACCATGAGCAGAACTTGACTGTGTCAGAGATGCTATACAAACACATAAGACAAAACGTGAACAATTTTAGCAAGCCAGACAAATATTGGTAGAGGAAACAAAGGTGAAGAGAGGTCAAGGCATCTGGTGCAAGGTTGTTCATCAGGTCAGTGGCAAAGTCAGTGCAGAGAGTTGCCTTACATAGTCTCTCCGAACAGATAAAGTAGTACTGTGAGAGTGTCCATATTTGTTAACATCAGATATTTTCATTACATTTCCATTGAATTTTCCTTGGCAGGGGTTCTTGTTACTGAATTCTGGCCACATTCTTTGAAAGAGTGATTTAGTTGCTGTAGGTTAATAGATGTGGGTTTTACTGTCACAGGGAAAAGCCACTATTTTCAGTCCTTTAAAAAACTTGTGTTCTGGTGAAGGAGAACAGCTGAAAAAACTTACTGCACATGGCCAATGGAAAAATCAACAGATGACAAAAGTTAAAACATGTTGCAATAAAGTGAAATCAGCTACACTTTATCCTAGGGATTCATTCATACAGTGTTAACCCTATGAGAAGGGAAACCTGATAGGTTTTCCCTATTGCAAAATACTCTGCAGCAGAATTTGTCAGCTATGCCCTGGTAATTCCTCATTCCCACATTACTACACTGAACAATGCTGAATATTTTTTTACAGTTAGTGATCTCACAGACTGTGTCCACACTTTTTAAAAAAAACTTTCATAGTTAAAGTTGAAAAAATTAATATTCTGTGAAAAAAATAGACAGGACTAGATTGTTTTCAAACTTTGTATGCAAAGAAATAAATGCCCTTGAAAGCGAATTGCTCTATTCTTGAAAAAGAATCAAAAGCTTTGTGTCCATTCGTATGAAATACTTAAACAGATGCATATTTTCTTCCTTACTTTCATGTGAGCACCCAAAGCAGTCCAAGAGTCTTTTCAATACAATATTTTGTGACAGAAAAGCTATTTCTGCAAAATCAAAATTTCCACAGGGAAAATTTATCAAGTTTCTTTTCTTTTTCTCTAGGGAAAAGAGAATTTAAATATTTAGTTCTGAAACATGCTTTGAAGTGTAGGAATTACCTCCAAGCTGAAAATTCTGCTTTCTTGCATCTATAAATAACTTGTGTGTCTCTCAGTCATGCATATTGGTAATGTTAGCAACCAATCTGAGTCCCAGGCACTTTCTCCTGAAGGGCATGGAAAGGCATCCATTCTCACTTAACCTGTGTTTCAAACTTTACCAAATACAATTATCAGTCTTATGAGAGACTGTGCAGAGCTGAAAGCATGGTATATTCTGTATTTCAGATGGAATTGGTAAAAGCTGGGAGTGTGAAACAGTTTGATATCATTTAATCCCATGGCATTCTCCTATCAATGAGGTTTCTTGTTACATTGCTCCACCACTATGTCCTAGAAAATGACGACCAGTTCAATACCACACAGCCCTATCTGTGGGTCACAGCACAGGCACAACCAAGCTGCAGCCCAGTACAATTCCTGATTTTTAATTATGGTCACTGGCATATAAAGTTCCTGAACTATCAAAGAGACATTCAAAGCTTTTGGACCTAAAATGTGAGTTTGCTCCCCAAAAACTCTGGGTTAATCATTTATTATATTGTTATTTTGTTAGTTGTTATCAGCTATTTATTTACTGCATGCGGTGATTATATGTTATGTTCATTATTTTGTCAGCTATCGATGGCCGTTTTGTAATCTGATTAGTCTGAATCATGGCAAGGAAGATGACAAGAACATATGTAATAGAAACAAAAAGGTTTATATTAGGTTTAAATGATAATTTTTTGTAAGTATTCTGAACATTCTTAAATTAACACCAGAGCTGGATACTAGTTAAGTGGAGATAACACTACTAGTAAAGGCTTGCAAATCAAGAGTTAAGGTAGCATTCCTTGCGGTGACCCGGTATGCCTGCTGTTTATTTCACCTGCCCTGAAAAGCCATGTTGTACTGTTAACAAAGACCCAGAAAATCAGTACTCATATATTTCTGGAAATGAGATTTCAGTGAGTGTCAAGGAATACAGAATCAAGTGTACGATTGCGTTTCTCAGTATCCCACATGTGGCAATGACGGTGAAACAACCTCTGCAAAAGGTGAATGCAAAACTCTACTCTGCAGAACTCTTATCCAACACCCTAAAATGAGAGACTGATGCCTGTGCCTGTGATACTGTATTGCTGCAGAAGTACAGTGTAACACAACACCACAAAAGGTGTTAACACTGGAGATCGCAGTAGCTGTGAGAACTGTATTGTCTGTGTTTTTTATATCCCTGCTAGCCCTCTTACACCCAGTACGTAAAGAGAAAGCTCATACAGGGAAGAAGCATTTTGACGGAAACATTGATTTGTACTACAGTATATTATCCAGATAATTCTCCATCCTGTTTTGAACATCCTAATAACTGCACATGAAATTGAAGTCTTCATTCTGTTTTGCCTGATTTACCTAGCACAAAGCCCAGTTAGTCTACAAGTCTTGTAACCAGAAGTAGCACAAAACCAAGTATGTAGTAGCATGATTTTTTTTCTCTCTAGAAGAGAACTGGAAATATTTATGAATAATGAGAACATTCGGTGTTGGATCACCAAGGTTAAAACTGAATTGATTTCCGAGGGGTATCTTACAAAAATCAGCTGTAAGGCAGAACAGCGGGAGGCAGGGTTGGGGAGGGCACAGCTACAATGCAGCACAGGGGCTGGTGGCCCCAGACTGAGCCCAAATGGGGTCCTGGGCCGTGGGCAGGGGTGGGGAAGACCCCAGGAGAGCCTGGGCAGGGCCAGGAAGGGCTGCTGGTGCCCCCAGGGCCCAGATACCTTGACTAGCATAGTCACCCTTATCATTCCCTTAAACATCTATGAATGATACTGGCAAGGAAAAAAAGAATCACAGAGTGTGAGGGAACAGCAAGGCTTTCAGAAAACTTGGAATCCTCAGTTAGATGCAATTTTTGGAAAAGAGACTGTCTTTTCATGGGGTTCTTCATACTTGTAAAACCCACCTCCTGCCAAAGGTAGCAGGAACTTTAATGATAGCCCCTGTGTAAGGGCTTCACGAAGGGAATATTTTAAAATAAGTAAATAAATTGCCCCAATGAAATAAAAAAAAAAAAAAAGACAGCTCCAGAGGTGTTAGTTTTACAGGAAATCCTGTCTCACTTGGATGGATATAGAGAGCCTGAAAAACAGCAGAACCGTTAGGTAGCAGAGGTGAGAGAGAGAGAGTTACAGAAATACTTTACAAAGGGACACTATTCACCCTGTGTATTTATGGACTGCACATACAGAAGGTTACAATCCTAACAGAGATGTATAAAATCTCTGTACAAAGTACTCTTTCTACAGCTGTCTTTGAGACATGACACAGTGCATCCCTGTTGCTAGACAGATGCTAATCCCGTGTTAGCCAGCGTAGCCAAACCTGCTTCATCAATGCAAGGAAGCCTTTGTCCGTCACAACCTTTACCAAAAAAAAGGAAAAATAACACCTGAGGGAAAGAAAATGAGTCTTAAAACTAGTCTTGAGAAACAACAGACCTGGGCTCTGTTAAGCAGAGGGTGAGAAACTAGTTCTAGATAATGAAACTATTTTTCTTGAAGTTGTCCCGTACTGAGACGCAGGTGTGAATTTCCAGAGGACCCTGCAAGGAGGGTGCACTTTGACATCACCCTCACTTACAGATCATACCAGATGGTTAGCTGGCAGTTGCACAGTTGCAAGCCCATCCCATGTGCATTCACCCCCAGCCAGATGTACACATCAAGTCTTGTCTCTTTAGATTCTGTATCTGCCAAGTTGAAATGCAATGAGCTTATTAATATACACAGGATTCAAAGCAGGGTGGGCCTTATAGGTCATAATTAACCAAGAAATAATTATGTGCCAAAGAGCAAAACTTTGCAGAAGTATGCATTATGCCGTGTGCTAGAAGCTCTGTAGATGCTGGTTCACACCTAGTGAGTGCCAGGGTTAAGGACAAAGAACTTCACCTGTTTAACTTCAGTTTAACTGGTAAAAAAGCCCTGGACTTGAGGAGCCAGATCAAGGTTAGACAGTAAATCTGACACTGGGATTTGCTTCGTTTGGTACAGCTGTGGTTCAAAATGCAGGAAGGTAAAGACAGAGTAGCCATGACCCAGAGCAATTCTTCCTCGCTTGCTACTTAGGATTAAAACCTGTATGATGCAAGGCAGCGCTTTATTATGAAATGTTCGCTGCCTTTTTTTGTGGGCAGCCAGATGAGTTTTGGGGGCCAGCTTTTATCTGTCATCAATCGGTATGCAACGCTTAGTGGTGCAGTGTAATAAAGCAGTTCATCAGAGTGTGAGTTGCAATAGGGTGAAAGTATTTAGATTCAGATTTCTCTGTTTAAGTGTGTGTGATATTTCTGCCTACTGTCCATAATGAAACCCAAATGTGATAGCGAAGCATCCATTACTGCCCTAAGTATTCAAGACGGTAGAGCTATGTCCTCTTTTATCCTCAACAATTACTGCATGTATCCTTCCAATAACTGCTTTGTACTATTTCACACGAAACATTTTTTTTTTCTTTTTCGTTTTGTAACCAGAACCCTAAAAGAATTTTCCATGGCTAAAAGAATATTTGTGCCTGGCTTTCTGCTGCATGATGAGCTTTGTCTCCTGTGTGGCAATAAGTTATTCTTACTGCAGAGGTTGTCATTATTCTAGAAAAGCAAGGCATTGGACCATATCCAAGCACTCAGAAACCTCAGTGATAACAAAGAATTTGTACATAGGGAAGGAGAAGTACAGTTCCGTGCTATCTGTATATCGCTGGCTTTTAAATCCAATTCACTTAGTAGCTGGATGCATGTAGACGTTGAAAGGAACTGGAGAAAGAATGGGTCTTTGTCTCGTTGAAGACTTACTTTGGATTCATGCTACCTGTCAGACTTGACATAAGGTCAACAGTGCCAAATACTGCAAAGATATTAAGGAGAATAAGAATGGATTTCTCCCTTGTATCCATTGACAGCGACAGACCTCCTGTGCCAGTCATCCATCAGTGCCAGTGAGACAGATTCAGCTCCCTGCCCTGGCCTGTGTCTGTACTGCCTGTGACCCTAAATTAACATGAATAAACTTGTAAGTGGGTTCTCTATGAGCTTGCTTTAGAATACCAGGTTTGATGGTAGGTGGCAGATGAACTGAAATGATGTATTCAGGGCAGATCACTGAGGAGAAAAAACTGAGGCTGGGTACTGCTGGAAATACTGAGATTCCCTCCTTGAATTAAGCATTAGCTTTTTCTGCCTAGATGACAAAGCAGAGATATAATAATAACATGAGTCCCCAGGCCTTTGATTCCTTGTCCTGTGGGTGTAACATTAGTATAAATTAGCAAGCTGTCTAATTCGCTAGAGCCTGGGAATCCCTGCAGTTGTACCACCAAGCTTGGGGACAGCCAGGGAAACCTCCATAGAGGGCCGCTGCACAGGCACATGAGCACAGGAGACCTCTGTAACAGGCGTTAGTAAAATTTAAAAAAAATGATGGAAATTAGTTATATGGTGTAATTCAGACTGAGCCCTGAAAGAGGCGTATAGGAGAGAGTTACGAGGTCGCTTGCAGGTTACCACTTGTAATGGTTGTCACTGTTGTCCTTTTGCACCATAGCATTTTCTCAAACCTCAGTTGCATTTTATAAAGATTAACACAGAATAGCAAAGAAACATTTTACCAAAGTCTATAAAGCTCTGGTGGGGATGGAGTCCACTGTTCCCAAGGTAAGAGCTTTCCCTGAAGAACAGTATCTCACCTTCATGTGAAGAGGTTGGATAGCATACGTAGAAGGAAGAGACCTATAAGACCACCTTGTCCTGCTGACAGACAATATAAATACCGGTAAAACCTGATTTGTGTTTTGATGTTAGGCTATTGTAGATGGCCCATTCTTCAGGCAAACTGTTAAGAATTGGCCAATAAAACTGTCTTATCATCCATGGTTCAATGAGTGGAGGATGAAACTAAACCAGAGGAACATCAGTGAAACTGTGGAGAGGTGCAAGATGTCAAACCTTTTTTCTCCCCTTGTTTAGGCTGCTGTTTGATATGAGAACCTTAAATTCAATGTAGGCTACCTTATAGAGAATAGAAGGTTTCCCATGTTTTCAAGTGCAATTTTTCTTGTGTGTCATCTGACATGGCTCAGGACCAAACAATATAAATTTCAAGTCACCTAGCAAAGTATCTACATCTCTTGCAATGACAGTGAGAGTTATGGAAATAGGAATACATTAAAATGACCAGACTTTAATATATGGGTTTGGAGACCAAGTGGACTTGAAACATACATGCCAGCTTTTTCTCTGAATTTTACTTAACTGAAAGAACCATCCCTATCCTAAAATTAAATACTCGCATCCATTATTATTCTCGGACCAGGGACAATAATTTAAATTAATATCAAGATGCATTTTTAAAAATCATCAATCTGCCATCTTAACTACATTATTTTCTACCTTCAGGCACTTGTTGTAGTTTTTATGAACATGATTCAAATAAATTGGCTCTTTTTCCTCGGTGGCTTCTTTAATTACTTTGTTATTATCCAAGGAACTGGTTTAATTTAAATGAACACAGTGTTCCTGCTACTACTACCCAGAGAAAACACAGACTCAGAACATGCTGTTTTGTAGTTACAGTGTATGCCTCTGCATGCGGATGTCAAAACTGGTCTGGTCTTACCCATTTACCTACCTTCGCATGATCTGAAAGAACCCAACCAGCCCAGCACGACCACTTGTGCTGAACACCTTCTTGTCAGTCTTTCCAGATAAAGAGCAAAGGTAATTAGGGACTTAGGTTAAAGGACACTTTTACAGAACATTTATTTCATACCTAGGCTACACAGTTACTTCATCTTACCCAGGGCAATGTTCCCTCACCAAATATCTGTGTACGTTTAATCAAAGAAAAGTGTGTAAAAAATAAACACAAGAAATTAACAGTATTTGCCCGTTATTCCTGTTGTAGTAATACAGGTTGGTAACCCAGTTCTGTACCTAGGTGTAAGATTCTTCCTCCCCCTCTTTTTGGTGTCTTTCCAACTAAAGTACATAATAAAATACATAAGAGGGTGGGTTTTTTTAAAAAATACAAGCAAACATTGGTACTTCATAAAATATTTAAAGACCTTACAAAAACGCAAAACTGTATTTCATTTCCTGAAATAGTTACAGTTTCAAACTCCATCTATTTCTTTTAAACCAAACCCATATGTGTTCGAGGCAGTTTTAATCTGTGGAAATACTTTATTTTTGGCTGGCCTGCATGAGTGAACATTAAGTATGAAGAAACAAGGTCGGCAAGTCAGGATATTGAGAAGAAATTGTTGCATCTCAAAGAGCAAATTGTTAAAATCTGAGCAATTTCAGTGTGTTTGTCTTTTTCTGTGATTAAAGGTGAGCTACAGGACCATATTTTACAGTGATGGTCTAGGTAGCTAGCATATTTTGATTTTTTTTTGTATTTTAATGGTAAGAAATGTGCCCTCCACTACAAAGCTGCCATTTTGTGTCCCTTCTCTCTGTCATGTGCACCACCATTTTTTTAGAGCAGTGTTCAAATATATGGTCATATGGGGGCCAAATGATCACATATGTTACTTACTTTTCTTCTTCCTCTATCACTTTCTTAATACCAAAGGAGCTCTCAGCAGTAAGATGTGAGCGCTGGTTTCTGCACGGAGGAGCATGGCAGCAGCGAAGAAGCAGCTCCCGGTTGCCAGTCTCACAGCGTGGACACCTTGGGAAGTCGTTTGCAGAACACGTGAAATGCAGCCTCTTGATTTAATGGCATTTCACACCCTTTTTGTACGGACAGAAACAACGGCTCAAAACACAAGCCGGGGGAGAGCTGGGCCGGGTGGCTCCCTGTGCTTCATCTGTGCTTGCTGTAGACGATGACCCTGGTTGGCCCTGATGTCTCTCCCACATTTGATCTAATTTCTGTTGCCATTAGTCGATTAATATTGTCATCACAAAATCAGAGGGAGAGGCAAATACAAGAAAGAGTCTGTGATTATTTTCTTTTTTAATGTGATCTCTGCTGAGCATAAGGTTTATATTTGCTTAATTAGGACTTCTCTATAAACATTAATGACCCTCAGGCCAACCTGATTTGTTTGAGAAAGGTAATAAATTATCTGCCAGAACAGTTTGATCTCTGTATAGAAGTCTTACTCCAGCTGGAGCCTGACTACATCCCCAAGCTTCCCATCAGTTCATCTCACGCGTCTTTAACTGCACCACAATTCCTCTTGCAGCAGCCTCAGACATGTCAGCAAGAAAAAATATAAAAAGCTTCATCTTTCCTTTTCAGACGGATGTTCTGCTGCCCACCGCAGCACTACGTCCCGAACAATCATTGCTTCTTGCGACTACCAGGAACGTGTCAGGATCTTGAAAGAAATAATTAGATGCCAACTTTGGATAATAGAGTATTTAAAAATCAATTAGCCTTAATGGGAATACTTCGCAAGTTTTCTCATGATTCTGCCGTTTGACACGATGTGTTGAAGTGTGTCTCACAGACAAGTAATAGCCCAGTATCTCACGGGAAAGTGAAGCCTCCACTGTGATCTACTAAAAGTGCATTCTGGAGTCCATTCATTTCTTGCCATACCAGCGTCAATGAACTTCCTAGCTGCTGTCAGCGTGTTTAGTGCACATGTCAAGCCAGCACTGTGCTGGCCCTGACATCAAACAAACTGGCGGCAATCAAGATATTACCTCGAGCTGGCAAGAAAGAAAAATAACAGGAGCCTATAAGGAGCAATAACTGAAACACTTTCTTTATCGACCACCCCAAGTTTCCTGTAATCTTGTGGCCATAGGATAATTAATCTGCTACAGACGATGGCATGAAGAGCATTGAGAAGGAACAAATTATATCTTTTGCTTCACACTCCATGGAAATGTTATTTTAAAGCTGAGGTTTTTTGGGGGCAACGCTCTGCTTTCTGGTTTCCTGGGGTCTGCCTGGGAGCCAGTCTGGTCCAAATTTGCCCCCTTGCTGTAGGTGCATCCTTGAATCTCTCTTACCCCTAGAAGACGGATTACAGACACAGCACGGCTGGTCTGCTTGGCAATTTGAACACTTTTTGGATTTTTTTTTTTTCCTCCTCACCGCTTTCTCTCTGGTACCCTGGTATTACATGATGGGGCGGGTAACTGACGGATCAGTTGGTTTGTAGGTCCCTCTGAATACAACTATCACCGAGTAGCTTCAGACCGACTTGAATGTAAGATTTGTTTTCTTTCTAGTCTTCACTAAGTCCAGAAAAATTGCACATTTTATTTTGCCACCTCTAAGGAAGGAAAGAAACCAAGGAACCACAGAAATCCCACTTCTTCCCCTGTTCTCCCTTTGGCCCATGCCTGAGATCTGAGTATGCGAGAGTTGACTGACTCAGGATCAGTCCCTGCCTTTCCTAGCGGTACCTGAGCCCATTTTTCCAGGGAACCACCAGCAGCAACAGGCTGCTGAATTCTCCTAGGCAGAAATTCG
>NW_009259600.1:1780587-1805385 GCF_000687185.1 Egretta garzetta
TTAACCCCTCCCTGCGGATGCTGTTCCAGCTGCTATAGATACCAAATCTCCCACCCCACAGAAAAGAAGGACATTCAAGCCTGGCTTTTGAGAAACAACAGGGGGATGACTGGGTTTTAATGCCCAGTCAAGTGAATATTTTGTCCCTTATCCCCAGAAGCACAGTGCCAGCAGGGCAGATCAAGAAATCCCCACACCTCGCAGCAGCCCTTTGCCTGGTCCTCCTGGGAGAAGAGAAATCCAGAGTCCAGTGCTTCATACAGCGATTGCCCTCCGCTGTCTCCGCTGTGAATGTTGGGTCATGGGTAGAAGGGGATAAAGAAGAGGGACAGCCCTTTTCTCCACTGTTTTGTGACTGCAGCACCTCTTCCTACTTCCACACACACACTCAAAAGCAAATCCAAAACAAACAAACAGGTAGCATCGTATCCCTGCCCAAAGTAACTTGATATTTTGTGGATGTTGTTTCTTAAAATGCTTTTTCTGTTGAACCACTTTGACATGTTTTAAACATTTCAGAAATTAAACAGAATGGCTGTTCATACAGTAGACAAATATTTGTCTGTTATACATACTAATAGCGCAAAGATACTGCATGGGTAAGGGAATCCTAAAGTTTTTTTAAAAATGCTTCATAAGCTAAGTAAACAAAACCACATATATAAATCAAAAATACCATAAATCAAATTTTGTCTGTGGGGTGCCCTTTCAAGCATCAGAGCGTGGGAAGAGACTGCTGTGAAACATTAAAAAAAATAGCTCTATTTGCATCATTTCAGTGGCTCCAAACAAAACAGGCATCATTGCATGAGATGAATAAGGGATGCACTTTCCCCTGTCATTTTGCCTGGCACTTTCTGACATCAGCTCAAACTTTAAGCAGCTCTCAGCCAATCCTGCAGCATTATCGCATCACTTTGACCGTAAAATAAATAAATAAGCAAACCCACCCAGATGCAGCAGCATATCTGCTTAAATAGATTGTTCAGAGATCTCTCCTTGAAGTTAGTTTCTCAGGCTTTTTAAATGGGTAGCCCTGAGCTCATATATCTCTTTAAGTACCAACACTATGAATCACCTTGAAGAACTTTAAAAAAAAAAAAGAAGAAAAAAAAAAAAACCTTTACTGTTGTACTAAAAATGAAGAATGGAGTTCCTTCTGGCTTCCACTGCCTGAGAACTGTGCCATCCTTTTCTTTTTCTTCTTCTTCTAGTTTATAGACTTAAGGAATAAACATTTCCCAGGGTTTGGCTGACAAATATTTGTATATGAAAACACCTGCACGATTAAACAGAACAACATGCTTATAACTTGTCCTTCACTCTGCTTAGCAATCAGTTCTTTTGCAGATTTGCATAGTCACGATGGCACAGTAGCAAGGAGCTCCAAGCGCTCGTTTCATCTGCCTCCTTTTCCAAGTGCTTATCATTCGAGTGCATTAAAAAGTATTGCTTTGAGCTGTGCAAGCTGCTAGCTAGAACCCTGAGAAAAAGTGCAGGGACCATTGCTTCACACTCCTCCTGCAATCAGATGGGAATGTGGGTCGTGGCAGTACCCTGTCCTCTTTTCCCAAAGCAACAGGTAGAAGCAGGTAGCTCAGTTGGAGCAGATGGACAAGATTCCTTCCTAGCTGCCCCCATCATGTTGTGGGTGGTTTGGGGGGGTTCTATAGTGCTGCCATTGCCAATAAAGGCAGCAAAAAGGAGGCTGTCATCTCCAAGTCCCACTCCCTTGAACATGGAACCGACCCTTGTTGTCTTGTCTTTCCATCTCTCTTTTCTGTGTCTTCCATCTTTCTTTACTGTATTACAGATACAGTAATGGTGAAGGTTTAATTCTGAGTCATTACAACCTATTGTATTAAAAAAGCAGTATTTGGAATCAGGGGGTATTTGTTTTTCTGAAGTGGCTATCTTTAAACAAGGATTTAAACGAACAAACCAGCCTGATTTTTATAATTCTTTGTAAGAGTTCATTGCAAGAAAAAACAAAAGAAAAAAAAAAAAACAAAAAAAAGGAGGGAACACAAAAAAAACCCACCAGGGCTGCATTTAGCATCAGAACATGTTCAAGTAAGGAGGTATTTTTGGTTCTTTAGTTAACAAGGAGTTAATTTTGAGATTTTATTTCCCCCTTTCCCTTGCAAGCACAATAAGACTATAGGAACTGCTGAGAAGACAAAGGATGGGAATATGGAGAGGGCAGGCGTCCTGCCAATGGTTTTGTTTGTTACTGCCTGGCTTCCTGTTCTAATTTGTTTTCAGAGAGGTTTTCCCTTCATCACCCCTTTGCCTGCCTCGCTTCTGCTTTCGAGCCCTTCCAGGTCTGAAAGCAGCTGTGCCAGCCCTGAGTGCCGCTGCATCACTGGGCAGAGCCAGCGATGACCCTATGGGATACTGAGAGGCTGCAATGTCCCCTGGGGTGCTTTGATCGAGATTAGGCTCTGGAGGTACTGAAGGAGGCTGCCTTTTCCCCTCTGATCTTGCCATGTGGAAGCTCAGAAGGAGGGGGGGACCATTTCACCTTCAGTGTGGGATCTGGCATCGAGTCAGCTCATGGGAATGGGATGCAGAACAGGAACAGAATAAATTCATCTGAAAGGAGCTCTTGTGCCCAGACAACAGTCCTATAGGCAGGCGAGTGAAGCTGTGCATTTATATGCAGTGTGGAGGGCTGGCGAGGCTGCTCTCCGGGCTCCAAGCGCTCTCTTGGTTAGACTTCAACATGACAGACAGCCATCAGGTGCAGACACAGATGGGAGATGTAGGAATTCTTCCTAGGGAGGACTGAAATAGCTCCTGACATTCAGAGAGCTGCACTAGAGATGGACACTTCACAGAGATGGGGGTAAAACCCACCATGGCTCAACGTGAAGGGGCGGGGAACGTGGAAGAAACTCTGTTTCCTTGAGAAACAATCACAGCATCTCCTGAAAAGGGGTGTCTTCTCCAGGCTGAGAGCCCCCAAAGCTGCTTAGCCAAACTCTTTCACCACCATGGAGCAGCTGAGGCAGTTGGAAATTTGGTACCCTTTTTCCACATCCAGACTTGGGTGGTCCTCCTTGCTGCTGTAAGGGCACCTCAGGTACCGCTACCTACCAGATGTGGGTGAGCCACTTCACTACTCCTTGGAACGCAGGAGCACATCACACATCTTCCCCTAAATTACACCCAAATCAGTTATCAAAGTGGATGTTCAGCGTTGACTTCAGTATTACAGTATTGCAAGCTTGAGTACCAGCATGGTACTCTGTACAAGTGGATTAGGAATCCTCTTCCCATGAGATCATCCCAATCTATTTGCAGTGTGGATTTTTCTTTGCCCACATACAAAGCTTTGCCGCTCCATATATTGGGCTGTCGCTGCTTTTGTGCTCCTGATTTGTTTTGTGTACCCATGGGAGCAAAGAGGAAGCAAAGAGCTATCTTAGGTGGAGGAGAGATGCTTCAGGTAGGGGCTTGTTAAAAATAATCACTACTGCATGCAGGTTGGTGAGGAAAATGGCACCCAGTGGTGTACTTTTCCAGAAAAAAAAAGGAAGAACATGGAAAATTAGCAGCCAGAAATGAAAGACAGGTAAGAAGCTTCATTGTCTTACTTGGACAAGTCTGGTATTGCTTAATCAGTGCTTCAGCAGCTCTGCTGAGAAGGAGCAACCCGCACTTCAAACCTGTGGTGACTCACGAGCAGCAGAGCACACACCAGCAGGAGCAGCCATGGGATCTCACACGGGCGATGCTCTTTCATTCAGACAGGTTTCAGCAAACCCCAGCTCAGGGCATCTCACAAACTCTCTGTTAGAAAAATTCTTTGTCCGGTCCTGGGCTGGAATGAGGGAAATGTTTAATGGTGTTCGTTCAGGAGCACTACAAATAAGGAGCCTAATAAAAGTACAGTGGGATTTTCACAGAAACAGAGTGAAAAAACATAGAATGAACAACATCAGACCAAGGTGAAAACCAGTAACACCTGCATTTTTATTATGCTCCCCCAAATTGCCAGTTTTACACTTATCCTTGCTTGCACTTCTGAGGAAGATTATTGAAATGAACCTTGGATGTTACGTTCTGAAATGGGTTTAACACAATGCCTCAACCTGCCCATCTACTGCAAGCTTTTTTTCCACCCCCCAGCCCCAACCCCAGTGGACTTGTCAGCAGTTTCTATCATTAGCAACATAATCCCTCCTCTCTCCCACTCTCTCTTTTTATGTTTTTCCCAGGGCTGCACCAATAATGAATAATTTACCAGTGTGGAGAAAGAAAAGTGTCACTACTGAAGTCTCCAGGCTCATCACTCACAAACCTGTCACATGGTCAAGAGTCATCAGTGCCATTATTTGTGTGAAGAGAAATTAGCACTAATCTACTCCTGAGTCTCTTGCTCCAGCCACTGTAAATGGTGCCAGATTCTTAACAGAGCAGATTGTCTGTGCCACTGCAAATTGCTTATCTCAGTAAAGCTTAAAAAAAAAAAAAAAAAAAAAAGTCATCTTCTCATGCGCTTCACAGAGGACATCCCACATGTGTTAAGAATTAGAGGAGAGGCACTGTAATGCAAAGGGCTGTTACCTTTCCCACACTGGGGAAGGGCTAAAGATTTGCCTCTCTGCTATTAATAAAGAGCCATTGAATCCGTAGAGGGGATTTCAAGCAGGACTTTCAAAGGGGTACATTTTTTCGCAAAAAGGAAATATGGCTTTCTATGTCACAGAATAAGCATGTGAATGCTAAGATTTGAATTTTAGGAAGGAAAGGAAATGCCCTGTACTGAACTATGAAACATAAACAAGGCACAAAATAGAACAAAATGGTGTCTTGAGTAAATAATCAGGGCAACAATGAGAACTATTGTACTGTGAGGGGCTTCCTCCTATGAAAGAGAGGAAGAGATGGGTAATGAGCTTGGTTTGTTCCAGCAGCCATTTCCATTCATCCATCCGGGGATTTTAAAACTGCCACCATCAGCAGGTTTTTTGGAACACCCCCTACACAGAATCCACAGCGAAAGCAAAGCTGCCGTCGGCCCGGCTCATCCTGGCGGCAGAAGAAGTGACAGCTGGGGCTCAGAGGCAGAAAATCCCGCAGTCCCTCCTCGAAGCCTCGGTGGATCCCATCAAAGGACGAGGGTTGCTCTCCACCAGGGACCAGCCCCCACATCTGGCGGAGTCCAAGCAGAGCTCGTGGCAGGAAAAAAAAAAGTAGTTTCCATCTCTGAAGGTTTGAAATGGATTCATTTTCTCTCTCTCCTTCCCTTTGTTCAAAATAATTTCCCAATTTTAATTGCTAGCAAAATAAGCCTGTCTCAATAGGGGAGTCACGAGTGGAAAATGTAATCCTTTGGATCATGAGAGATGCTGGCCTAAAATCAGAAACATGCCATTACAAAACAAAATTTGGGAGAAGGAACTTTTTTATTTTGATCAGAAAAGCACTTAATTTGTTAGAAAGTCTTGCCTTTTCTCACTCAGAGAGGATCTACAGGGAGCTGGGTCTCCAGCCTGGCTCTGTGCCCAGCAGCCAGCCTTTAGGACTGCCCTCACACTTCTCCTTGGCAGCTCTGCCAAAACACCCTCTGGGGGCACCCCCCAGCTACAGCAGCCAGCGTAATCCCCAAAGTGGGAGGCTACATGAGAAACATTACACAGCCTTGGGCTGTATTATGGTTTGCACCTAAGATCCTCCAAGGACACTATGCATCCTTCCTGCCACAGATTCAGCTCCCCTCAGCCCTTGAAGGCCACTCTGTCTCCACTGGAACCTGCAAGGAGGCTGTGTTTGCTCTTGAGGAAAACAAGGATAGGTGGTGTGGCTTGGAGAAGATCCCCTGTCAAGCAAAAGGAGGACTGGCATGTGGAAGGGCTTCTTAGTGCTGGAATCAGGAGGGACCCCAGAAGTATCCAACTCTTATGGAAAGATCTGCATCCAAATACCAATGCAAAACCTCAAAGAGCTTCTTGGACAGCAAAATAAGTCTGGGTTTTAAAGTCCAAAGAACTTTTGGATTTCAATTTTTTCAGGATTTCTCTTTTTTTTTTAAAATTAAAAATGAAAAAAAAAGGGCAGAATTTCACGATTGTGCAAACTAATGATGTTGTCCTAAAGCTGTATTCCTGCATGAATTTCCTGAGTCCCTTTCCAATACTTATCCTCTCCACTATCCCTCTTGTCTTGATTGTGACTGTATTTGCCACCCATGAGTGTGAAGTGGCCACTATTAAAAAAAAAACTTAGTAAATGAGCAGCCCAGGAGACAGCCATATTCTTCCTCCTTCTCAAGCTCTTTTGGCTGCTCAAAGTCAGCTATTCCACAACAATTTCACTGTAGTTGTGTGTCCCAAATCAACGTATACCACCGCCAAAGAATCTCCACTTCGCTGGACTCACTGCATCCCCAGTGCCCAAGGCTGACTCCCTTCCCCAAGGCCAAGGTTTCTATTACTCATCACATCCTTGCCAAGAGAAATGACCTGCTTTCCAGAAAACTAAGGCATTGCAAATGCATTCTGGGACTGCAGGACCAGGTATCAGGGGAGGGAACTGACCCCCGGTGAAGTTGTGTTACAGAAGGGAAGGACAAGAGCTATGAAAGAGCAGCTCGACCAAAGAGGCATCTCCCAATGGTGCTGGGGATCAGCTCGCCATATCCTGCCTCTGCTCCTCATCGCCTCTGCACAGCAAACGGCTGTCGCTGTTCCAGCTCACTAGAGCAAAGAGTTAGAGACCTTGATTAAAGTGTTTGAAGGGACTCTTCAGAAAGAAAGTGACTGTGGCTGAAGGCTTGAGATAGACCATATTCAGACTTGGATTTTACTGTTATGTTGCTCAGGAACCCCTGATGCTTTCTAGCTCCCTGAGCACATCTGTTGCTGGAAACAGAGCGGTGTTTGCCTTTTTAAAAGCAACTTGTGTCACAAAGCAGCAAGGAGGAGCAGAGCGGCTGTGGAGGCTCCTGGGAGGGATTTCCACCATGCGCTGCTCCCTGCAGTTTGCAAGGACAGAGAGGGCACCCTCGGCCCCATGCCTGGGCTCACCACAAAGGCAGTCTTGGCAAATCATGGCCTCTCAATTAACCACAGGAGGATTGGTCTCCACCTTCCATGGGGAGGACAAGAAACTAAGCTGTGAAAGCACCTTACGTCACTCCGTTGGCAAACAAGGGCTTTCTTCATCTGGCAAGGCAGTATGTTGAACCCATGAAACCTGACGATTGCAGGAGATCTGCTAGGCAGGTTTTGGCTTTCCCTGCAATTTTCCAGTGTCTCCATCCCCACGATGGTGTCATCTGGCTAGATGGTGGCACCTGTGATGTTACCTGGCTAGATGAAAACCTCATAGATGACAGAGTAACAGGCAGGCACCCACAAAAGGCATTTTGGTTTTCTGCAGCTGCATCTATTCTGCCCAGCATTTCAATGTTTTTAGTCACGTTCGTTTTGCCTTCAAGAAAGAAGTTTATTATGACCTTTGCTCAGACCAACTGGAACCAGCCTGAAACATGAAAACTATAACATATCATATCTGATGATGTCAGCTCTCACTTCTCTGCAAGCCTCCCCCGGACTGAGTCATAGCAGGAGGGTTCAAAGTGAATACTTAATAGCATTAGCTTAAAGATATACTGCCAATGGGCTAATTAATCAGTAATTCAGAATGGAGTGAGTTTTCCTGACTTGTTGGTGCTGCCTTGTCTATCTCCCAGCGAAAATGAAGAAGGACGCCCTTCCTGTATCTCAGATCAGTTACAAGCCTGAAATGATTTTCATTTACAATCACAGCTGCAGTATTTGCTTTAGTTATTTCTTAGCACACACTTTACACCCTTGCACAGTGTCAGGTATCAAACCTTTAAATTTACAATTTAAAAATATATAGGAAGACTCTGGCCACGTTTAGCATGTTCATGGCAAGTTGTCCTCCGTCAGACGTACATACCAAGGCCTTGTTCAGCAATTGTAGATGCTTTGAAGTGACCCTAAAACACATCAGAATATTAATCTGCCTCAGAACAGTCAAACTCAGGTCACTCACCACATGTATGACCTCCTGAAAAAGCTCTTAGGCTGATAAACATAAAGTCCATTAGGACCTCCTGAACAGATGTCACACGCACACATTGAAACTTCTGAATGCATTGCTCTCTTGCACCAATACAAGCCGTTAATGGCTGGATATCATATATATCAATCTATCAGTCTTTCAATACACAGGCCACTCCTTAGACTGGCTGCTCTCACAAGCAGAAAGCCCTTCCTAAGCAGGCGATGTTCGTGTCTGTCTCTGCAGCGCTGCTGACTCGGAACGCCTTGCGATGAATTCCTTCCCTGCACTGCCTTGGCTCTGAGCAGAGCGGTATCAGTAGACATCTGCAGAACCAGCTCCTGCTATAGGTCCACTGTGAAATTTGTTGCACCACTCACGAGTGGCCAGTATCTTTCAGTGACTTAATGAGCTTCTCTGAAAAAAAAAATAATATCTGCTTCATGCCGAAGAACCCTCTGATTGATGCAGTCTGCAGCGTTTGTCTTTTGTCAACTCATGCTTGCCTCATGATGCTGCAATAAATCACAAATGCTATGATGCACTAGTTGGTCTCACTGCAGACTGGCCCCATTGCAAATATAGATTTAAACAGTTGGTTTGAAACCTAACCTTTTTTTTCCAGCTTTCTTTACAGAGGCATGTTTTACAACAACCGACGTCTGCTTTCTCTCACACTTTATTATTATCAATTAGCAGGGTCAAAGAGCTCCCCTTAGGAAGGTTTAAAACAACACTTTTCTCCTTTGGTTTTAATGCCCTACACCAGTTTCCGTGCCATCTACTGTGTAGCAGTATGCCTCCCACTTGCCTTTGTGATCCTAAATATCTCTGCCCTGATTCATGGCTGGGGCAGGCAGTGGCAGCCAGATCACAGCACTTCCATGCAGACCTTTTTATACGAGCACAACAGTATCCGTTAAAAGAAATGAAATCCCTTGCTTGAGGAAAAACAAAACCACACATGCACGCACAAAAACCCCACAGCAATCTTGTATTATCGTCTGCGGCTAAAACTGAAGCTGTATGGACCCCAAGCCAAAACATAACCACAGTTTAGGGAAAGTGGTATAATACATATTGTAACTACAAGGTTCCACCACAATAACAGACCTACAGACCCAGCCAAAAGGTGAGTTTATTTGTCTCTGTTGGCAGTGAGGATTTGTGTAGGTTTCTTCGGCTGAAATTTCTTATTTCCTTTAAAAAGGGGAAATGGAACATTCCCCTTTCCCCATCACTCCCCACCAAAATGCCAGCGGCTGGATCCCTGCATGCTCCATCAGCTGAGGTTAGCTCCACAACGCAGATCTCCTTTCTCTAAGCTATCTGAGTACTTGTAATGGGTTATCATCTGTGTGGCATAACCTCTGGAGTGGCCGAAGATACCCCTTTTTAATCTGCTGACAGACTGAAGAGCTGAATTATAATTTAAGGAACCAGGTACCCAATTTTGTCAAAACATCTCATGTGATTATTTCTTATTCAGGAGAAAACTATACATAATCAAGTACAAGTGTTTAAGGGTTCCAGGTCTAAAAAGGGATATCAGAGACCATATTACGTAAGTGATGTTAATACAAGGATGGCCTTCTAGCTATCGTGAGCTTAGGGTTTAACAGCTTAAGGAAAACTCAGTAAGGAAAAAAGATATTGCTAGCTTTGCTAAAATCAAAACATGAAAATAATGCCAAATCAAAGTCAAATTGGTTTTCTGAACTTCACAGAATAAATAAGAGAATACAAAAATTAACTCATTCCCCAGGTGAGAGAAAATATCCGACAGTTTTAAATTCTTTCTTTTTGAAAACTTTACAGTCTTAAAGCTTATGAACTAACACATGAGACAGTGTTATGCTAGAAATTTAGTGAGTCTTCTTCCAATTAAGTGAACAGAAGATGAATTTAAAAACATTAAATGATATTTTGTGCAGAATTATATGTAACATTCCCGGTGCAAGTTTAAACAGAAGTCAAGGTGCCCTGCTCTCGGCCTCCCACAGTATTTGACTTGTGAAGCCTTTTCAGATAATTTAACAGCCAGAAAGGTTTAAAAGAAAGACAGGGAAACTGCTGGTAGATGTACCAATTTGTATTCTCTGTCTCAGACCTCATAACTTGTCCCTGTTCCTCTGTGACAAGCGTTGACAGGAATGCTTGTGACGCGGTTTTACACTACGCTGAAACAAAACCTTTGCCGGTATTTTTCTCCCAACTACAAAACTTATTTATACTACACCATTCACTTTCCCTATTAAATGTATTTTTATATTCTAGGAACAAAAATAACCTGAGACCATTCAAGTGCTCTTAGGGGCACAGCTACTTCTAGCCCAAAAATTTTACATTGAAAACACCTGCTTAAGGCGAGTGGCAAACTTTACAGAATCCAACTCACAAGAGTTTATAACACAGTGCTCCTGCTTCAGTTCAAGCAGAGGACACCTCTGGTCTCTTTCCTGAGCTCAGCTTTGCAATGGTTTCAGAGACACCCAGGGCCTAGGAGCACCATGTGAGCTTTACCCTTGGGATTTCTCTGACAGTCACAATCACACACCAGAAGAAGTGAGCCAAATTAGTTTAAAATGAAGGAAACGTGACATGGTGTTTGCTGAATGCTGGCTGTACTCCACTTTAGATCGTGTGGTGCCCTCACCCCAACGCATCTGGGCAGGTCCTGTGGGAGTGCATTACAGACCCTGCTCTGCACATACCTCATGCTCACTCTCTGGAATTTTATTTTAGCACTGTGGGTCTCCTCTTGCCTCCTCTTTGTCCATGTGTAAGACTCCCTGCCCTTAAAGGCAGCACTGTTTTCCCACAGCCATGATTTTCCGTTCAGATGAAACTGTCTTCTCACAACTGGGGAGCATCAAAGTAGAAAGCAGTTCCTTTTCCCCTAGGTGTATGTAGGGGCTAAGGGGCCGTGCCTCCCCATTTTAATCCAGCTGTTTCTGTATCGAGGCCAGGAGCACCCTTCTGTCCGCCTTTCTATGAATTCCTAGAATGATAGAACTGTTTAGTTTGCCTTTCTCAGATGGGTTAGTGGGGCTGGATCCAGCGGCACACAGGTGGAGGCTCTGCAGTCCCAACTGCATCATGTAAGGCAAACTGCAAACGCTGCATTTATCCATGTTAATGGTGGCAACAGCCTACTTGTTCCCTCTTTTTGTCCTTCCTCTGTAGGGTCACACCTTACCCCAAAGGAAGAAATAACCTCCGTTGAACTTGTCTCATCTGCTACAGACTCTGGTCAAAGCCAGACAGTCACCCCGGCTCACCTCCCTTTGCTTCCCCTGCACCACATCCAGTTACTCCTACTCTGACTTCAATAATTTACTTGGCATTACAGCAGAGAATCAATTTGCTCAGATGTTTTCCTGAACAGCGGTGATGACTGAAAATACGTCAAGACACGGTAAATTCACAATTTTCAGTTTATTCCAGTGATAATTTTTACCTTTCTTTGTTCTCACAGCTTAGAGATCCCAGATTCCTTCCTGAAGAGTCCATTGGCACTCAATATTTTCTCAGCCTGAAAGGTGAATCTAGAGCACTCATGTAACCTTTCTGTCTCTGACTTAACAGAAAAATTAGATCTCTTGAAGCTTGCAAATGCAAAGCATTTTCTCTCTAGCTTGGGAAATATGTGTATATATATATACACACACACATACGAATGTATTTAATTCCCATTTGAATCTTTCAACATCTTTTTTGAAACATAGACACACGTCCGTCAGAACGCCGGTGCTGTCGCTACTTCCTACTTTGTGATTCAGTGATTGCATTAGCGCTTTTCCAACAGCTTGGGATTTGGAGCCCGCTTTGAACTGTTTATCCCTAAGACTGCTACTACTTTTGGAGCCAGTGCTTGCCAGATCCACTGCTGTGAAAGTCTGCCACCATTCTTATTCCCTGTTCATCTCCCTGCATTTGTCTGTATGGAAACGCATTTTCCGTGGCTTGACCAGTTTGCCAAGCTGCGTGTATCACCCTGACTTTCTTGCCTTGTTAGTGTTTATTTGTCTGTCTACTTTCCCATTATCTGGAAAGGTTGCCAGCAGTCACTTCACGTGTATAAGATGAGCACTGAACTTCAAATAAATGTACCTACTAATTAGCAGAAATTTTATATATGTTTGCATTCATTTTGTATTTACTCTCTGATTATTTGTGAATGATCTGAGTCAGGATGACTCAGAATGACCCGTAACATGACAACTTCTCTGTGTGTGACTTCTCAAGGCTTCTGAGACCTTTGCAATTGCTCTCTCACAGGGCACGTTTTTTAATTAAAACACTACTCAATATTAAGACAAAACCTTTGTGAAATTTCTGGGTATTGCCAATTAAACTCACAGCCTCAACGAATGAGAGCCGCAGTGATGAACAGCAGTGGTTCTGAACAGAGACCTGCTGGCCATAAAAACCTATTGGTGGGGCCTAGTAGTCGCTATCCTGTAATACTACTGATTTAAATCTTCTATCAGTTTTTACATTCTGGTGCTCTGGGTTGTTGACAAAAATGTTAGAATGACACCAGCCACCTAAAAATTATTCCTTAGTGTCCTTAGCCTTGCTAAACAGGAATTAACCCTGTCTTTGGTGCTCTCATTAAATTTGTAGACTTCAGGACCTCTCATCTACAGTATTTCCCCCTTTTCTACTTACTAAATATTGGTGTTCTAAATCTCTAATTCTTGCTTCCCCTTCATCCGAGCCAGATGGACTTTATGCAACGTTGTCATCTTTCTTGACCGGAAAATGGCAAACTTTCTGGTCCTCTGACAAGCTCCTCCGAAAAAGCTCTCAGTTTTTGTATCAGTCTTTCTCCACAGTCAGTTTCACACAATGTTATCTTTAACTTTGGGAAATCAGCCTTTTTGAAGTGTCAGATATCTTACTGGTTGAGGTGGTTGCCCATTTTACCATATGAAGGTGAAATCTGGTACATCAGTGACCCCTGGTTGCAGTCCAGCAATTCGTTTTATTCATACTGAAATTCAGAACTGAGTGTTCCTATTGGCTAAAAAACCCCCCAAACAAACCAACCTTTTTGTGCCAATCTGTACCTTGTGAGATCTCCAGCATGTACACGCTAACTGAAGGTCCCTTTCTGCAAGTTGCACATTAAAATGTCAGGTGTCCTACTTGTGAATGTGGGGGGTGTGATGGATCCCAGACAGCACCGACTCTGAGCTTTGCTTGTTAAAGCATCAATGGCTGCCTGCTCACTTTTCCATGGTTCCCAGCCAAGGCAGCTGGATAGCTAGAGCCAGGGGAAGGAGAAGCCAGGAGTGCAGGATCCAACCTGAGAAGCTCAGGTAGGAGTCAGGAGCGAAGGTGACAAGGAGCTCCCCAGAAGGCAGCCAGGGATTTCTGGCAACGCTGACATTTTGAATTTTGCAAAGCAAAACTCTATGACATTCTCCAGGTACCTGGCTTTCTACTAGTTTGCCATTTATAAATAGAGATTTTAACAGTGCTTCCAACCCACTCAGCCCGGAGACTTCAATAATGACAATTACGTGCAATTTTGTCTCAGCCATCAGTATTTGATTATTTTCCTCCTTACCTGATTTCCTGCCATCGGTCTCTAAATAACTTAGAAATGTCTCTGTTTGTGGTGTTTAGCATGAAGTTTATTCACAACAGGTTGAGTTGGAGTTCACAGCACTCACCTCCCTTTGCAGTGCTGGTTTAACTCACGATTACTTGCTCCAGCCATTTGCACGCAGGAAGAGGGAGAGACCCCAGGTCCCACGGCCCAACACACAGCTGGGTCAAGTTTCAGTGAGGCAGCCAGGCAATACGACAAAAAGCCAAGATCTCCAGCTCTATGCTACCTACACATTCACCAGCTCACCCTTGGCATCTTCTGCCTTGCTGTCACTCAGCTGAGCTCTCCTCCCATGACCAGTGCCTTTCTGCGTGACCTCTCGTCTTTCCACTGAGGACCACCACCACCAGGACAGGCTTCCCAGACAAGCCATGACCGCACCAGCCACTGCAGCCTCACCGCCCTCCCGCCTTGGCTGGGCAGCTGAACCAGAGCCAGAGCCTCCCAAGCTGTGCAGAGGTATGTGCTGGTGGTGGGGCTTTGGCCACAGGAAGAAGCAGCTCCAGTTCTTCAGGCCATGCAGGTGCCACAGCTGCAGAGGATCTTTAGTGCACTCAGGAGAGTTTTAACGACCCCATTCAGGTCTTTGAGGTACACAGATATTAACTAGACCCAGACTTTTAAACCATCTGAACAATAACAATTCCTCTTATGGTGGAGTTTTATTTATATAGGTATTTCTAATATCCCCCACAACTTATTCTCTAACTGTACACAGACTTTTCCAGGAACAGCAGAGTAGACTGAGACTGAATTTCTGATGTAATAAACAAAAAATGCAAACATCATAAAAGAAGAAAGAAGGGCAACAAGCCCATTTCCTCACCTTTTGCAGATCTCCTTTAAGAAAACATGGCTTAATCAAGCAACTGAACAAACACGTTATGAATATTATTTCTTTTAGACCAGAGCTTTTAATGAAAGTGAGCAGGAGGACTTCAGCTCATCCTGTGTAGCTGGCAAAAATGAAATAAAAACACACTCAGCAAAATGTTCCCTTGGTATTCTCCCAGCTCCTGCCCTAGCCGCGAGGCAGCACTGCTGCCTTCTGTACGCATATCTGGGGCTACAACAGTCACCTATACTGCTGTTGATTGCTTACTGTCAGGCAACGAGGAGAATGGGGGGCTTTTAGTTGAGAAAATAATTTAACTTATAGACAGTAGAAATGTGTTCAAATGGGATAGAAATAAAGTTGAACATAACCACAGCTTTCAGAAAGCGGAGAGGTTTTTTCACAAAAAATGCGACACCTTCTTTGTGCCCAGATATTTATCAGTAAAGGGCTTTCTAAGCTATTTTATTTCTGGAACTAGGAGGATGTTTCAAAGTGCCCCCATTTAATTAGCTCACCTAAAAGAAGTATGCAGCAGTTACAAAACCGCCCAAATGATGCCCATGGTATTCTCTCCCTCCTTTGATGAATATTATTTAATTTCCCGCGTCTCCTATCCGATGTTCTCACTCTCTTCCTCTGAAACACCTGTGCTTGTGGGCTAAGAATAGGATCCCTTTTCAGCGCTGGCACAAAAGCAAAGAAGAACATCTGGGCTTATACGTCCCCGCTACCTTCTGGCAAACGTTGTTCCACACATGCCCATTTCACACTTTTGTCTTCCCAGCCTGCTGGGGCTGGGGGGGGGGGGGGGGGGGGGGGGAGGGGGAGCGGAATGTATGGCAATAATTAGCTTTTTTTGCAACTTGAACTGGTCTGTTAACATATCTTCACACCAAATACTGCAAATCACCTGAGGGAGCAGTCTTGCTTGGGAGCTTTTCACTGTCTTGCCTAGGGAAAACAGGGACAACATGTTTGTCCGTAGGCACTGGAGGGGTGATTTTTAGTGGCTGGTAACTAGACCAGCTTTCCTGAGAAGAGTGGTTCAGATTCATCCCTGGTATAACTCTGCTGACTCTAATGGCTTTTTACCAGGGATGAATTTGGCCCCATGTTGTTAGATGTGTGCATATTAGAAACAGAGTCATTTGCTACAAGGGAAACAGTCAACATCTTATTTGCATCCGTGCATATCAACAATGCAATTAGGGCAAACTTCTTTGAGAATTGGATTCAGATGGTAATTAAAGAATTGTGTTATGAATTTTAATTTGGCATTAGTGAAGTAAATTATTCTGTATTGCTCTGTTCTCACAGTTTGGGCAGAATACATTATGCTTTGCTTACTGAGACCTTTGAATTAAAAAAAAAAAAAAAAATACAGCCTAGTCCCTGTGTCCTCAGAATCTAATTGTGTGGAAGAAAATGAGTTACATAAAACATTTGCCAGTGATTCAAAGTCAAACAGCAGCAAACATTATTCCTTTGATTCCCTCCCACAATTTGGGGACTAAGTTGGAAGGGCTGGGGAGGAAACTCTTCTAAGCAGTACTAATTTGTAAGATCTAATAAAATATAAAAAAAAAGCACATAAAAATAGCTACTTTGAAAGGACAGATGAGACAGAGACATTTAAAAAAATAATCAGCGTTGACATCTATGTCACTGATAATGACATATGGCCAGCAGATGCGACCTTAGAACCTACAAAATTGTATTTGACCTCTGACATACATGTAAGACTGCATACACACACACACACACACACATATATATATGTGAATATATATATGTTTGTGTGTGTGCATTTGTGTCTGTAGTTTTGAAGGTCTGACATCCTAAGTGGCACAAACCCTACGTTTTAGCTACAAACATTTTGCATTGCTATTGCATCCAGTAATGAGGGGGCATGAGTTCTTCATGTCCCAAACTCTATGCTAGTAGTTGGCAGAGGGTTTTAAAGGAAGACTAGGATAAGGATCAGGATGGTAAGGATTAGGACAATGACAATTCTGGCATAATTATTTGTTGAATGGAAGAAATCTAGGTACGTGCATGTGGAAGGAAAGGAAGCACTGTGTATAGTAGTTGTCAGAGTAGTATTTAATGGAGCCACTGAACGTGAATCTCCTTGTGCAAGATGCTCTGCCTGTTTGCAGTAAAAGATGATCATTGCTCACAAAATTTGCCCTCCAAGCAGACAAGACACAGGGCAAAGGATGGGAGGGGGAGGATGTTATTTCTCCCATATAATATGGCACATGAATCTCCTTTCTTCAACAGCATTTGCCTTTGATCCAGGCCTCTGGGCTTCTGCATCAGCGGTGCCCAGGCACTCCCAGGGGTTAGCCCAGCTGAAAGGTCTAGAAAAGGCAAGAGGAAAAAAACTATTCTGTTCAACTCTTCCCTCCAGAAAGCAAGCAAACAATCAAACTCTCTTTAGGAACTGAGAGACCTGGCTCCTGTTCCTAGCTGTGGCACTTAAAGGTAAAAAACTAGAAAGTGTTTGAATTTTTTGTTACACAGGAGAAGTGCAAACCATTCTGTGGTTTGGGCTTTTTAACAGAAAAAAGTAGCAGGTAAAATTCCAGGGCATCAAACTGTCATGTAGAGGGCCATAGTTTCAGTATTTCTCATTTAGACAGCTGAAGAGCCAAATGTTTCACAAGGACTAGGCGCTCTCATGAGAAGGAATTTCTCCATTATTTTCACCACAGATTAAAGTGTTTAAGACTTAAATAATCTTTGGATGAGGTCCTGGCCTCATGGTTGTGTAAAGGTGGCCTTGTTCAGCTGATGTCTGTGGAGCTATATAAAAAGAACACCAGTGTAAGAGAGGATCCAGCCCAGAATATGTCAGCGTATTCTCAGCCCCATGATATTGCCCAAGCACCAGCACCATCCTGGCTGGCCCCATGTGCTTCCAAGCGTCCTGACAGAGATATTTGCAACTGCTGTTGGAGAGCTCAGGTACGTGCTACAGTACAAAACAGATGGTAGCGCCATGTAAAATAATATCTCCAAAGGTACCCGCTGTAATAACCCTCCCTGTATTTGTGTCTTTGAGGGAAGTTTACTACAGATGTTAGCCAGAGGACATACTAAGCTTATTCAGCGGATGTCTTTAGGGAAGGTAGATGCTTCGCTCCTTAGGAAATCAAAAATATATTACGTTTTTTTTTTTTGTCCCCAAGATTAGTGTTTTTCTTCAGCTGTTATGTGTTGGTTCCCCATGCTCTGCGGATGCTAGCATGGGTGTTTCCTAATTTTCCAGTGAGGTGAAGCAAGTTGCAGTGCTGGGAAGGCAGGGGGTGCGACGCCGTGTCTGCGGCGGGCGCCACGGCGGGAGGGCAGAGCCCGCAAGGGATGACATCTTCTGTCAGCCACGCGGTGCAATAAAAATGACAGCAGTGGCAGGCAGTACCCAGCGTGCCCAACTGCCCAGGCATAAATGCTACCTAGCATTAAAAAGTAACAACAACAAGAGCAACAGCAACCCTATGTTTTCCCTCCTCATTAACTTTTTAAAGCTTCTGCTCACTTTATGGAATCACCATTCTATCGCCTGGTCAATAATGTATGAAATGAAAAACTCCTGTCCACCCTGAGATGAAAAAAGCGGAGAGAGATTTACAGTAACTGCTTAGTGCTATTTCTGGTAGTCCGGAATTCAGGTGCAATAAAGAAAAAAAAACAAAACTAAACAAACAATGAAAAAAAGCAGAGGCAAGAAAATTAAATTAAAACAAAAAGTGATCAAACAATTTAAAGACAGTTGCAGTGAGAGAGATAGCATTTTATCTTTCTTAATTTCTTTTACTCTTTGTCACCTGCTCACAGGAGACCCACGGGCTAGAGAGAAAGCAATGCCCTTTTTTTTTCTTCATTTCCTTTTTAAAATGAATTTATGGCTCATGGAAGACACTTGTCTGTTCTAGCCCCCAATACCCAGAATTAGGAGTAAATGCACATCTTCAATCCATCCTCCCATCACTAGCAATCACCTTCACCTATTAACCATCGCACCGTTAGGCTCAGCTGAAGCATCTGTCCAGAGGTAGAACACGGCAGGATTTTTCTGTCAGTGGTCAGAAGTCCAGGGCTGGAGAAATACTTTGCCCTATGCAATTAACCCGTTCATGTAGAGAGTGGGAATGATGAAGGCTTATATTCCTAGCCCCTTTCTTCCAAGGATTAGAAAGTGCTTAGGATTTTTCAGAACAGGCTAGCTGAAGGAAGGCAAGTGGCATTTTCGGAGGTAGATTTACAAAAATAATGTGCTTAGCCCTGTGGCATGCTGTCTGTCTCCAGCGGGACTCTTCCCCCCGCCACTGCTAGTGAATTCTCTTGCAGAGGGAACAGCACTGTCAAATCCGCATGCACAGCATCTGCAACATCTAATTTGGATTGGGCCCTCTCAGGGAAGCCTCCTGAAGCAGTGCTGAACCCACCCCTGCTCCTGCTAACACGGCCCGCTTCATTGCTAGGGCTGCTGCCCCAGCCAGCTCCAGCTTTAGCACGCGAGTCGGAAAATTCAGCATGGAATAGCAGCAGCGAAGGGTTTCTTCACCTTATAACAACTCGCAGCAAATTGGTGTAATCTGCATTTCCAGCTACAGGAGGTTTTGAGCAGAATTAATTGTAAATGACTTCTAGCCTAGTTATAATCTAAAATACTGTTTCATTTTGGCAGTCGAAAGGAAATGCACTTTCTGCATAAAGCCAATGCCTATAAAACAGAAGAAAGCAAAGCATGATCAGTGTGGTGAGCAGGAGATAAAACAAGCTCCTTGGCACTGGGCAATGGCAGAGGAAGCCTGTTTCCTCCCTGATAGCTAGTCGAACATTGTTACCCTAAGCCGGGCTGGTTCTCCTCCCACCAGGCTGTTCATATACCATCTGTCCATGCTGAAAATTATCAGGAGCATTATGTTGCGTCTTCACTTATTAAAAGCCTGAATGCAAACTTTCCTGAGCATACAGAGTGTTACAGCTTACTGCACCGGAAACTTTATACCATTATGTCTAGCGAAGCCCCTGAGTCTCTGGTTTAATGCCTCGGAAATGTGACAAAGTAGAGCCAAGAAAGGGCAAAGTAAAACGCGAAACTTCAAAATCCGGATCCACAACCTTTTCCCCTTCCCCTCCTTCTTTCACATAAAACTAGAAACAAACCAAATTTATACTTATGTTGCATTTTTAAACCAAAGACAGCGTAAAAATCTTTCCCACAGGCATTTTGCCTGTGCTGCCTTTGAGGGGCAGAAAAGCCTTCAGAAGAAAACCATAGTGCCAGCACTTTTTCTTTTCCCTCAGGTCCCCCATCAAAACTTGCTTTCCCTAAAATGTGAACAGAAAACCATCTTCAGATACCGCCTAGATGAGAGGTGAAATGCAATTCTTGCTATTAATATTTAAGAATCACATATATCTCCACGTGTTTAAACATTCTATTACCACCAGCAGTGTCCGCTTTCCTTTGATGGACAAGTTGGCATTTCCTGCGGTAATGAGACGATGATATGCTGACTTGACCCATATCTTAGATACTCCTATGACAAAATGAGAAAATTTGCCATATTAGAATAATGCCTATGTGAGTTTAGATTCAGATTATCCATGTGCACCTCTGGGGTGGACAGGGGAATACAGAAAGAGAACAGAAATGGCTCACTTTTGGTAACAGAACAGATAGGCAGCAAATGCTGGGTATGGGGCTGAGAGTCCTGGCGTTCAGATCACTGCTTCAACCACTGACTCTTACTGGTATTTTGAGAAACATTATTTTATAATTCCAGAATTAACATCTCTCACTGCTGACCAGTTTCAGGTAAATGAAGATGGGATGTAAATTCAGCAAAATTCCTTTAGCAGCTCTTGAGCAACTTTAACAACTGACAACGGGTGAATATCTGTTTATTGAAATCTATCACTGATCTATCACTGCATTTTTAAATACTGTGGAAAATAGACAACAGATCTCCCTCCTATTAAGTATCCCTTTGACATATTCTGCTTTATGTGAAGATGTTATTTTATTTATTTTTACAGAAGACCAGATCCTATTCGTTATGCATTTCACACACGCCCAAAAAAACCCTAGAAAAAGCAGACATATTTTAAAAGCCTTCTGTAGCACGGGAGAAATCTCGTTCTAGAAGTATTTTGTTATGGACTACACGGAGGACTGCTTTTCTTTGGTAAGCTTCCCGATGGCTCCAATTAAGGCTGAGATTTTAGAAGCCATCCCGGCCACGTTAGGACAGTGCCTCTGAGGAACCTCGCTGTACTCCGTTCAGGCGTTGCACATGCAGTAGCCTTGCTGGCCAAGCATGGCCCGCGAGAGGCTCATCTTCCCTAAAGCCTTCGTTGCTCAGATTCCCCTTCTCTGTTTATCAGTTTTTGCTTCTCACCCAGATCTGCCATAAAGTACACAAGCATATGTCTTTCTAAGCCAGTCTCTATTATATTTTATAAAACCCAGTGCAAAACATACAGGAATTGATTGTGGTAGCTGTCAGGCCTGCAAGAGATTCAAGCGTGTTTGCCCTTTCCTTCACTGCATTTTTGGGTGTTATATAAATAGAACGGGAAATGTAAAATGCAGGTTAAGTCATTCAACACTTCTGTTTTTTTCTGATTTGTGCCCTGTTCTGGCACCTTTTTTGAAACCACTTTTTGCCCATCAGCTAGCGTTGGAATATTTGCGGGTTTGAAACCCAAAACAATAGGTTCTGCTGTGCGTGTTATCATCTTTGTCAAAATCAAGTATTGAATCAGAACCAGGATCCATCCAGGTTCTTCAAAAACCATACTAGACACATTCCTCATTAGGCATCTGTTTATTCCAAAACACAAACACACAGGGGATAGAATTAGATAACACTTTTCTGGCTTACTAAATGGGTTAGACTTAGTAAATATGGTACTCGATTTTCAACTGATTCTACCATCTGTCAGCAAACTTATTGCTTTTAGCAGGGGTTTTTCTTGTGGTAATTTCTGGGATTTTTTTTCCCCCCTCTGTTCTTTTCATGAATATATATGCCTTCAAAGTTTAAGGGAAAAGTAATACAGAACAATGAATCAATCCACAAAATCTGAATAGTGCAGGTTAGTTTATAATCAGAAGGTACAAAGGGACTTGCAAATTGTTATTAACAAGCAGCACAGGAAAAAAAAAGAAATCTCATGTCTGGAAGAAACCTCCTATTGTTTTCCAGGTGTGTCTAAATCCCACAGCTGGCTACTGGGGCTAATGGCGTGTGTGCAAAGCTCAGTGCAGCAGCAACTGTGAGCGGGAGCAGAGACTAACGTAAGGACAAATAGCTGGGATGAGGCAAACCACCCAGAAAATTGGCTAACTGGGACCCAATTTCATGAAAGTCTAAGCATAACATATCTGTTGTGATTTCATACTGAAAAAAAAATTAATATACCTCAGGCCCATTCTGATGCTAAGTAGGGGCAGACGTAAATCACGGCAGAGAATTTAGTAGCCTGTAGTTGCGCTCCTGACTGTTGTAGTCCATTGCCTTCCAGACACCAGTATTAGTAAAAGTAAGTCATCCATAGAGAGGTTTCTGGCTGACCCACCGGGTCCAAATCAGCTCCTGGAGATGTGACCTTAATGCCATTGTTATCCCAACCAGAAGCAGTCCTGCAAACGTTGTCAGTTTGCATGCAGCACTGCACGGCGATGCGTATTCTCCGTGGAGCTAGTATGGGCTCTGCTGGTTTGAAGGTCCCACAAGTTCCACCGCATGGTGTGGATGTGTTTGTTTCTACACTAGCAGCTGCTTTGCATCCCACAGGCAGGGCTGTGTTGCTGTTGAAGAGCTTGATGCATTTTGCCACTTGGAAAGAAATCTTAGTCTCATCCAAAAGAATGGATTTTTTTTTATTATTATTTCAGCAGGTTTCTAGTCTCACTTCTTGACATACTCATTGTATGTTTAGGGAAGGTATGTTTGTATTTGTATGTTTAGGGAAGGTATGAACTTTTGGCAGGAAGAGGTAAAGGAGAATGAAAACCCAGTCAGAGACACTGGTGATGGTGGTGAGTTTAGCAGTGACATCCTTGGCACATGATGACATTCTTTCCCTCCTCAGGAGTTTCCAGTGCCAGAACTGCATCCCCCTCATTTGCAAGAAGAGGCTGCTCTCAAGGGGGAGAGGGGACAACAAGGAGATCTTGTGTTTCCCCTTCCAGTTTCAGCTGGTCCCAGTATACAGTTTGTCAGACACTGCTACTCTGCCATTTTTTCATTTGAGATTTGAGAAGTGATTAATGGCAGGGAAATGGATTTGGGGACAAAAATGGCAGACAGTCAGATTCCTTATAGGAAGGTGCATCAAAATATACGCAGCGTTAAACATCATCAGAGCAGGCAAGCCCAAAGCTTGTAACAATTCATATGCTGTGTGATGAACAAAAGTATGAAAAGTAATCAGGAATGAGATAAAGGTTAGCACCAGGTATAAAACATCAATACAGGGGAGGAGTAGGAAGATTATAGAAATGATCGTAAGACTGTAGAAAAATGATAAGGAATGGCAAGGCGAAGAATGGAAAGAGGTGTGAATAAGATGTAAGATAAATGGGAAGACATGTTTCGTATACATAAAGGAACAAGAGATGGCACAAGAAGTGGAATGGGAGATAGACGAGGTAATATACTGCTGAAAGGGCTGACACTGTAAAAAAAAAATTATTTCTTTATTCCTATGTTCACAAAATGTGATGGAGAAATAATCAGGTATTTATTTTCCGTGAGAAGAAAATATACTATAATAAATCAAGGCTACATACAAGATGAAGTCAATGAAAGGAGGACATCAGAAGACTTAAACTAATTGCCAGCATCAAAGACCCATGACCTATTCAGAAAAAAAAGGAGAAAAGAAATGCAGATATATTAGCAAATATACTGCATTAAAGCTCTTTAAAATATGAAGAAAAAAAAATCAATGAAATAAAAGGTATCAAATTTAATGCCTGTACTTTTAAGAAGGGATTTGATCTGACAGCAAGAAACCATTCCTTTTATTCAAAACAACACTGGGAAAAGTAATCAGGTGAAGATAACATTGGATGAAAGTGCTGTCGGAGAAAATACTGGGGAAAACTTGCAAGAGAAAGCTGTAGTGACAGTTTGCGTTTCAGTTACAGCAAACATCATAGACTCAATAAAGGCAGCAGACTGAGAACCTCCCAGCAGGATGTCATGGCCAAAAGACCTAACGAGAAGCATTCATGGGTGAACAGGGAAATAGCAAAGCAGGGTTATGGATATTAATTTACCTGTGTAGTCAGTAGGGGCACGAGCACTGCTGGAATATGCTGTTTCTGCTTACTCTACCTACACTTAGAGGGGGCAGTACAAGACTGGAGAGGCCTTAGGTTGTAGGCATAAGGACTCTGTGAGAAGTGGAGGACATTCATTGGAACCAGAGAGTGAGTGTGCAGCCTATTTGAAAGCTGAAATGAAAACCTCTCCCGGTAGGGAAAAATTTCTGAGGGCATTAAGTTGTTTAATCTTGCACATAGAAACATAACAGAATGTAGAGGCTGAAGGCTGACAGCAGTCAATCTCACACTGGATTCAAATAGCAAAGTCAAAAGGGTATGTTTTTCACAGCGATAGTAAGTAACCACCAAAAATAAATGACCAATGGCTTTGGACAGCTCTTTAATGCTTTAATTCAAGACTGGAAGTCTTCCTAAGAGACATGCTATGGCGCAGCAAGGGGCAGTCTCCACTGACCAAAGAACTGCTCGAGAAAACTCTCTAGTTCAGGTCATACTGAGCATCAAGCGAGATGTCCCTTCTGGTGTGAAAATGTGTAAGTCTATGAAATACCAGTCAAAATTCTGAAAGAGTTAACAAGCTTACCACATGGCATCTGCTGACAGGAGATGGTGGTGGAAAGGGAACAGGGTTTGTAACACAGTTCCCTGGAAAAATGCTTGATGTGATAGATTATTCTGGCAGGGAATATAGAAAGAATATTGGACTTCAGCGTGAATTAATAGGAAAGGGGATTATCAGAGAGTCAGAAGCTTTATTATTAGGGCCAAGGTTTGTTGTGTTTATTTATTAAAAGGTTGTTTAGTCAGGCAGTGGTATTTGATGATGATACCTGGCATGGAGAGAGGCAGTCAATAACTAGGCAGAGTGGATTACAGCTGAAGCTGGTGCTGATATACTACAGGCAGCGAGTGAGATGGACAGATCAGCGTCTCATAATTGATTGTAAAGAAATTTAAAAGGACTAAAAGGGAACAAGCATCCTC
>NW_009259600.1:1805527-1857955 GCF_000687185.1 Egretta garzetta
TAGAAGGGGGTGGGGGGGAAGACTAAAAGAGGGCTGTAATTTAAATGCTAAGCCCTTTGACAGTGTTTGTTGCAGTTATTAACAAAAATGCAGGAAAGTATAAATAGCCTTGAGAGAGAGATCCTTGAGAGGCATTTCAACGAGATCATACCCTAAGTCCTGAACACAGGTGCTAAACCTGTATCCTCGCTAGCAACAAAAATGTTACTGCATCACTTCAGCAGCAGCTGAAGAAATTTAGTCCCACTTGCTTCAGCAAAGGGGAAAAAGAGCATATATGTACTTGTGAGAGCCACGGTTTCTATCAATCAAATGCTGGCGTACAGACCTCTGTACCCTGTGAATTCACAGACCTACAACAATTATAAGAAAGGCTAATGCAGAATGTTTTGTGATGACTTGTCTCACCAAATGGTTGCTATTACATCCTCGTGAGCACTTATTTCTTTAAATGGCAGAGTCTGGCCTGAAGAATAACAACCAGTTGAATATACACTAAGTAATATTTAGCATAGATTTTAATGCTAGAAGGGTCTGTGGAGATCATACTCGGACTGCTTGCCACAGACCTCCTGGCAGCATCACCTTTCATCTGGTGGTTCCTTGGCAGTGACATTCAGTGGTCAAAAGCTGTCTCGAAGCTGTGAGTAGCCTGGTGGTGGATTTCAGCTACGATCCTTCCTGAGATCTATAATAGATGGTTCCATATGCAATGTTTCTAAAAATTAGTATATTGCAAAAGGTAAGGGATGAGCATATCTGAGAAAATGTTTTCCTTCTCATAAAACCCCACACACCAGAGGCTGGAGGTTAAATCAGAAAGTAATTTAGCTCCCCTCTATTTGCTGAGCCCCCTTCCATGAGCAAACCAGGGGCAAAACCACCCTGAAGAACTGTTTCCAAACAGGAAGGATAAAGCTGATGCCTGCGCTTGCAGGTGTGTCTGCAGGAGAGAAGCATCCCTTCCACAGGCATTAGTGTGGTCCTATGGGAGCTACAGGGCAAACCCTACCCTGGGCTTCCCAGTGGCTCCCGCACTGCCCTGCTGCTGTTCTCCATGCCCAGGGCTTTGCACAGGAGTTAATTTAACCCCTTGTCGTTCTCCAACTCCTTGCCTGTGTTTTTTCTTCCTACCAAATGCAGGTTTTATTCTTGTTCAAATTATTTATCCCAATGCACCTAAACTTTTGCTCAGTCCCCTGCTGAGTTCCTGAAAGATAATGAACTGATTTCTGGGTAATTTATGCATAAATTTATATACTGAGCTGTAGTTTAATCAAACTCCTTTGCCTTGTGTAGCATAATAGCAATATCTAATGAAAACATATGAAGTATGTGTTTCATAATTACCTCAGACAGCTCATTTCGATTCGCTTCCTATTTAAATCCCCAAATTCCTATCTTCTTGCATTGTAAACACTTTCCTTCCTATCTCATCAATCTGAGTTATGTAAATGATGTGGGGGTGGGGGCACAATTAAATTTTTCCCTCAGTGTTATCAAAGGCCCTATTCTTCCAGAAACATCTGACTTGGGTGCACGCAAAATATGCTTTTTTATTTGACTGAAAAACAAAGGTAACACTAAATCACAAGTAATGGTCAACACCAGTAGAGTGGTATTACTAGAGCCAGGACATACAGACTTCTAGATTAATTATTTAGAAAACCCAGACATTAGAAAACTGCCTTTGTGATACTATACCAGAGATGTTTAATGTGAAATACATGCAGCACTATGGCCTCAACTCTACTCTCACTGAAGGCCAGTAAATCAGAGTATTTACTTTGAAGCCAGTGGAGCTACAGCAATGCAGTTTGGTATTAGGGAATCCAGCACTGTTTTCTTAGGTCTGAGAGACAGCCAACTTTTCATAGCAGAGAAGGAAAAGAAAATTAAAAGCTAAAGTAAAACTAGGTATCATCTGTTTAGTAAAATTAGTCTTCACTGGCCCAACATAATGTTTCAACATCTACCTTCAGGGATGCAGATACATTTTTGTTGCATCCAGCAATAGTGAACTTGTAGTTATGTGTGGTGGCATTCATGCATTTAGGGGAAGGGCAAAGGAAAAGATATTAGGGCTGATGCCAAGTCAATATAGAAAGAAATTGTGAGTAGCTGACAATCTGCCATCCACGTAGTGTTCCTGCTTTGAAAGGTTATTCTTTCCTGGAATTAATTCCAAGCATTTACAGTATAAGTGTCAGTTTGCTTCTTTATTATTTTTCCCAAAGACTACAAGCTGAGCATATACCATCAATGAAATGTAGTTACCTCTCTGACAAAACTGCGAGAAAACGGTACAAAGCAATACGGTACAAGAGCAGAAGATGAAGAGAGCCTAACCAAGGGTGCCGCGATAAGCACCGAGCGGTTGACACGTTTCAGCAGTTCTGTTTCATATACAGAGAACAAAGAGTGTTGGAGCAGCTCCTCGGTGAGTATGAAGTGAGGCCCATTTACACCAGCGTCTGCCCCCCCGCCCCCAGCTACCTAGTCTAAGGCAAATTATCTTATATTCAGAAAAAAAACCTGCTGAAGCGAAGAGCAAAAGCAACATTTCCACATGAGAAAGAGATAGAGAAAAAGAGAAATAGAAATTTGAGGTGTATGAGGTTTCAATTCTCAACTGCAAGATTTTAAAATCCAGAGCTGCCTCCTCCTCCTATCTCCCTGATTTCTTTAACTGTGCCTTTTGCCCCCTTGGTTTTCTTTTTTTCTGAACTGTGTATTACCGGCGGGTTATTTCCTTGTCTGAATCCGCTCCTCTTCCACTCCTGCGGTCGGTGTTTGTTCCTGCCAGGTCATGACATCACCATCCTTCATGTCACAAAATTGATCAACAGCTGCACTGCTTCTACTTAAAAAAAGAAGAAAAAAAAAAGACCTCTCTCTTCAGTTCTTAGCAGTAATATGTTTACAGTAAACCACAGTGTTTTGCAATGCTGGGAACAAGCAATTTGTGAAGGACAAAATTAACAACAGAGCATGGCAAAGCGCCTGCAAGGAGTTTTTTATCAACTAAATATCATCTAATTCTAAATTGGATGATTTCCTCTAAAAATTGCGTTACAATGAAAAGCCTGGTTTTTTCCTCCTAGTAAATCGTTTCTACACAGTAAACAGTTCAATTAGCTCAATTTTCAAGCTCTTCTGGAAGAAACAAGGACAGTCCAATCCTCCCAACGAAGCTCCAAGGACAAGCCATGGCAGGACCTAAGAGCTAAAGGCATCAGTTTTGATACATCTACGCTAACAAATCATTCATCTCGTCAATCATGAGGTAAGTAGGGATAAATCAGATGGTAACTCAGCGAGTGAAATGTGTATGGGTATCTCTCGTGGGCTTCAAAGGAAGACGAAATGTGAGAGGGAACTAGCAAACTACATGCAGCAGGCACCGAAGAGCCTATCCCGACTCTACAGCAAATGTGAGCTTTGTCAGCTGGGGCTGACGAGTTATTATCGAGCTGGTGGGATGCTCCCTCGCAAACTATTTCTATCTTAAAATCTGGGTGTCTGTATGTTCAGCTCACCCCTCTCACCCACCCCCATGCTGCTCTGCTACAACCTTGCAGGGGCAACATCCTCCTGCAAGCTGATAATGTTCCTGTCTTTGGAAAACAGCAAGAGTATCAGTGCCTGGAGAAGTCTTTCTGCTTAGGAACATGGAAGTCATTTGAAACTCTTTGCTAGCTAGCCTGGGGAAGATAACCTAGCAACAGCCTCTCCTTTCAACTTAATGTCCTCCCAGAAAAGCATTCAGGGGGAAAAAAATGTAAACACCACCACTGAAGGAGGAGGAGCAGTGTGAAGCAGGTTATCACAAAGGGAAGAAGCCATGCACTAGTTTTTTTCTGGCTTGTGTAGTGTATGTGTTATTGAAACAGAGCTGCTGAGTGCTGCCTACCGTTCCCAAGAGAGAAGTGATTATACAGAAGGTGAGAGTATGACAGGGGATAGGTTCAGAGGAAGAGATACAAGCAGATCTGTAACCATTAGGCCATAATTCTTGCATCCTGGAAGCAAATCTGGTATTCCTGAGCACTCCTTAGTTGTTTAGGAGTTGGGCTTGAAACCTTCTGGCAGAGGAGGGTCCATCTGTTAGGGCTTGTCATGCCCAGCAGCCCAACAGAGGGGAGGCTGCTGCAGCTCTGTGTCCCCTGGACCAGCCGGTAGCGAAGCTGAGCATCTTACTCCCAATAGGCTCACATACACACCATACATATATATATATACACCTATATACCTGTGGCCATCCAAATGGATCAACACAGACAGAAAATACAAACAGCACCATGGCCTCATCCTGTTCCCCTCTCTAGCTGATCAGGATGACAACCCGTTAATAGCAAATTTATACACCTATACACACACCACATGGATCCCTCTACTAGCTGGCTCTAGACACTCTGTCTACCCCAAATCTGGTCCTGGATCCCCCATCTCCCTAGATGTTGCCACCCTGGACATGAGTCCCCAAGGGTCTGCAGGCCCCTCCAGTTGCTGGTGCAGAGCTGGCAGACCCTCTGGCCTCTGCCTGGCTTCCCAACCTCTTATCCACCTTGCTGGCAAGTCGAGCTTGATGGCTGCAAGCGGTCACACACTGTTATATGTACCCAGATGGTATGCATGGGCTCCAGCCTCTCCACTTGCTGGCACCCCAAGCACCTGGGCTCCTGTAACCCATGGTACAACTCCAGCTGCTGGCACCATGCACGCTCATGAACACGAAATATTCCTCACTCAGGAAAGAGTTCAAAATAGCATTTAATAAGAAGACAGGGTCAGGGGCTTGTGTCTCTGATCAGGTTATTGGGGCTCCCCCCATCTGCCCTCATGGCTCTTGGATCCTTCATGTCACAAGCCCTTTATCATATAACCTAACACCATCCTCTTGAGGAGCAGATCCACAGAAAGGATAACAACCCATTCTCCTACCTGAAGGCTGACTCAAGCCTGAGAAAATATGTGACACTCATATAAAGATCTGTCTTACTGTTTCTCCATGCAGTGGGTCTGCAAGGCTATTTAACACAGCTGATATTTAACATATCTGATATTTCAGTTCCCTTTTTAAAATAGGCTTGAAGGTAAAACAACCTATTAAAATAGTATGAAGCTTTAGGACACTAAGAAATATGAGAAACACAGTTCAGCTGTCACCCTGAATACAAATGCTCATGTACCTGTGTACCACCACAAATTATTTTCAGCCTGTCTTCTCTTGACAGAAAGGCTTTGGTGGCCATGATGTTTTGAATGCACTGGCTAGTTTCAATAGAAATTGTCCAAAGATGACTGAGATCTCGCAGTCTGTACTAGTGGGGATTTTTTGTGAAACTGGGCACCTGGATACCCTTTTACTGCCTCCTTTAGAAGAAAAACACCATTGCAAACTCATTCATAGAATCATAGAATCATTTAGGTTGGAAAAGACCTTTAAGAACATCAAGTCCTACCATTCATCTACAGGAAAAACTCCAGTGAGACTTCACCCTGGCTTAGACGCAGAGGACACAAAGATGTGGCAGACTTAGCTTCGCTGGTTCTGGTGCAGAGGCACACCACTGGTTTCACAGAGTGTGCAGACAGGAGCATGCTCACCATACATGGGATCACTTTGGGTTCCAGTCCTGGCATTCAACACGTGGCCCCAGGCCCTTTCCAATACACCTCATGCAATCCCATTGCTGAATACAGAGCTGGCATTTTGCTTCAAGGCTTCTTCATAGCACTCATCACTGTAGCACCTAAGTGGTTCAAAATCTTTAATGACTTTCCTTACATAACAACCTGATGATGGAGAGAGGTGTAATTATCTCATTTGACTAGTGAGGAACTAATGCTTGAAGAGATTAAGGTGAAAATATTAAAAAAAAATGCCCATTAATTTTAGGTGCCCACTTTAGGATGTCTAGGAATTAATTTTTTAGAGTACTTAGCATAATGTAGCTGTATACACTCAAGAACTTCACTGCAGTTATGAGTGTTTGGCACTTTTTATATAGAACCTCTAATCTAAGTTAAGCACTTCCAAATGGAGGAACATTTAATTGTTGGCCACCTGTGAAAGAACCAGAATCACACCAGAATTTGGTGGTGGAATGAGGGACAGAATTCAGTTTTCCAGGGTTTCTGTGAGCTGCCTTCCCATGAAACTATCACCCTTCTCTTCTCATGACATCCTGTCTCAAGCACTGAGTGTGTCCCAAGAGCAGCCATGAAGAAAGCTGAGGCCCTGCAGGCAAAAAGCCTTTTTCCCACACAGACGTTAACACATTATTTCTGCATCCCTCTTTCCAGGAGCTGAAAGAACCAAGAGTCCTTTGGAAAGTAGTAGGTGATCGTGAGAGTAGAGGCTACGCTGTTTCACAAGGGCTCTGGTTAAAATTTCATAGTTGGCCACCCATTCTCCTAACCCCTCTCTCCTAACCCCTGATCTCCTAATCCCCTTTCTCCTAATTTTTCAACACTTGACTTTACAACCAGAAAGTCCTCTAAACACAATTCTTCCCCCTGATATAACACAACAGCATATGTAGCATCAAAACAAACATAAGGAATCTCTTTTCCTTTCAGAAATACATCATATAAAATAGTGATTTATAAAGGACATATACTTTTGCAACACCATTGATATTTATCTTGAATTCTTAGTGAATTTGGGCTTGATAAAAAAACATGGGTTTCATGTGGACATTGACGGGATCGTAAAACAGCCCATCTGAGTGGGTTGTAGGTGAGCATTCTGCTGCATCCCAGATAGTCAATGGTACATCAAAAAAATTTATCTCATAAGTTAAAAATGTGGATTTAAATCTTTGGGATTGGGTTTCAAGACACTCCATTTGGTCGCAAACCTCCCACCTGTTTTCAAAGTTGTTTTCTGATGTTGGCTGAGCCTAACGTTCTTAAAGATTTTCCAGATAGTAGAAATGGCAATACTTACGCCTGGATTTTTCAAAACCAGCTCATCCACACAGAGATGATACTTGTCAAGCAGCAGCAAGTATCAGTGACTAATAAGGATCTTACAGTCATGCAAGTCAGTTTCTAATTTCACTTGTAAAATAGCTAAAGAAATCCAGTAATCTCACTTCTATACATACAGATAAGAACATGAGAAGCTCGTTGACTCAGACAGTAGCCACCATTTTGTATTTTCTCTTCTCAATTGATGCACATTTGTGTGTGTGTCTCACTTTCACCGTGAAATACAGTGAAATATTGTTGTGAATATTCACGACAAATACAGTTGTGATAGCTAACATGTACGTTGTGAATAACAAAAGTAAGTCTGATGTTGACATGGAAACATTAAGGTCATCTTGACTGCATAGCTGGAATTCCATCATTTTGACTTAAAAATAAAGGCATAGATTAAGAGGGAGCAGGTGTGTGGGAGTAAACAAAAAATAAGGTAAAATTCTCTCAGGTAGCACAAAAAATTGCCTGACAATTGCAAGAAGGACTTGACATGGTGGGCTATTGCCTCTGTGATGGTCAGGAAAAAAGACAGGGGACAGTCAGAAGACGGAGTGGTGTCATCCAAAGCAAAAGGCAATAGGGACCTTGGCTAAGACACTGCATCACTCCCAGGACATCCTCAGGCCCAAGATGTGTTCAGGTGGCATGAATTAACTGTGAGTTAATATGTCTTGGAGGGTTTTACTTGAGCGCAAGATACACACAGGCCATTTCTGAAAAATGAATAATCTATAGTTAGCATCATTAAACACGGGATAACTGCCTCCCACAACAATAACACTGTCTACAGCATTTGTCATGTTTCCCAATATGGGAAATGCCACTGAAAAGATAAACATGACAGCTTGGTAAATAGCCAAAGCAACTCTTACAAGTTATGCCTATGTCAAGTAATATTTTTGACCTGATTTGCACAGTATGACTGAGAAAAATAAATATTTTATTTTGAAAGTTTGCTGGAATAAGAATGAAGCGATCCAAAACAGATCTGCAAGTGACAGTCTGTTAATTTAAAAGTATACTATATGATAGGAAACATCTTTTCCAATTAGCCAGCCGTGACTGCACCGTATTTTGAAAAGACTGCAAAAATGCACTAGCCTGGCTTTGTCGATCTGATAAATCTCTGAAATGAATAGCCAGCGATGACCTCAGGCAGCTTTGCAGATGCACACCGGCCCTCGGTGAGGGCTTGAGAGCAGGCTGTATGCCCTGGCGTTGCACCAGGCAGATGCCATGGTACAGGCTGGGCGTTCCAGGTAACTTATAGAAGGGTCCAAGACGCTCCTCCCTCCTGGAATGAATCTTGTTGGAATGAAAAATTATAGTCTAGTCTAAAACCAAAATATTCCTAAGCGTATCTTACTAACTCCATGGAATTTAAAGTCTCTGCACACTATTAGAGAAGAAAAAAACACATTTGTGGCCCAGAGGAATTTTTAATTGCCCTGCATGTGTGTGTTTGTGTGTATCTATATACAGACACACATGCCATTTCTCTTACAAACCTACATCTATACATTGTGTATTGCTATATCCAGGAACCATTTTAGAAAGAAACAGAAAAAGACCCCTTTCTTCTACCAGAGATTTGATGCTTCTTAAGAAAGCAAAAACCCCACAACAACACAGAATAAGAGTTAAAAAAACCAACTGAGGGCCTAATCAGAACAACAAAAAAGAATGACTCGTTTCAGGATGTCTGTATGTATCATGACAATAATATCTAATTAGGTTAAGTGTTCTATTTAATAATTCACTGTGTAATGAGATAGAGTAACAGAGAGCAATGGGATTTGTCAAAGCCCAAGCCAGGGCAGTATAAAACATGTTAGATGTTTAAAACACATTTAGAATAACAAGATCAATTGATTTAAAAGGCACTTATGATGTTGTGCTGTTGTGACTGCCACATCCTATGGGTTATCTGAAGGGAAAGCTGTTTACTTGACCTTTTAAAACTTTTTTGCCAGTTGACTTTCAGGAGGAGATTATCTCTGTGCACTAGGCAAAATGCATAAAAGCAGGAAACTATGGAAGTATGTATTCTTAAGCCTTGCCGAGACAGAAAAGAAAAAAGGAAAGCGAAAATATACCTCCTTCTAAAATAGCCAGTACATAATCTCAGAAGTTCATTATAGCCTTGAGCACACTGGTTTGCATCCCAGATTAAAGGATTTTCAAAAGAAACTGTGATTGTCTTGTCACGGTTGAGCTAGATATTAGTTGGCTGAGCTGAGTATCAAATATGGGAAATTAGTTGCCATTAAAAGCTAGCTTCAGGCAGTTCATTTCTCATCAGCCAAGCTGTGTGAGCCTCCTGCTGTGGACAGTGAACATTAGCTTACTAAATACTTTTGCTAATCAGACACCACATTACTAACAGAGGTGCCTGAATTTAGAGGGGAGGAGTTGGACGGCAGCTACTGAAAATCCGGCTGAGGTGAGATTAACATGTTTTTCTTTATCAGAAGGGGTAACTTGCCTTTTCTCCAGGCCTCTATTACAAAAAAAAACAAACCCAAATGCTTCCCTGGTTTTGTTTCTGCTTTTTGAACCATTCTTTTACTATTATTTTCAATCCCGGGAAAGCTATAGAGAGAAACTGAGTCAAGGTAGCTTTAAAGTTAGATAGCAGGAATTTGCTGTATTACATGGTACTTGTAGGAACTTGCTGATGGGGAGGCTAACAACTATTTGCGACACCCTGGCAAACACCATCATCTTTGAAATAAAATTTGCATGAGACTTGAAGTACAGCGAGCTCCGGCAGGACATGATGAGCCACGTTTGCAGTTCTGCTGCATCCTTTTAAGGAACAAACAAACTGCTTTTGACAAAATCAGAACTGATCCAAGTGTCCGACCTAGCCGCCAAATTTTCTTTTATTTCACTGGTGGTTTGGAAATGTTAACAGCATTCTTCTTTTCATTTACTTCATTGCTATAGCTGCATTCTAAAGTAGTAGCCTCTGGTTTTACTAGATTTCCAGGATGATTTCTGGATTGGAGAAGATTCAGATAACCTGCAAGTAAATGCATCTGAACTAAAATGAACATGAAGATTTCCACGTCACCAGCAATATCTTCTTGTCATTATGAACTCCTTCAAAAGAATTTCTAGAAATTAGCCCCATACATTAGACAGGGAGATAGAAAGATGGGGCGGGGGGGGGGGGGATTAAGTCAGGAGGTGCAGTGTTCAGGAGCAATTGGAATACCAGACTAAGGGTGGTGGTGACCAAAACTGATCCTTTCCCTTGTAAGACAAACTCTGACACAAAGAAAAAATGAACTACAGAGAAGATACCTGCCTGCTAGGACAGTTCACAGATGCAGCAGCAACACGTCACAGAATCACAGAATCACAGAATCACAGAATCACAGAATGGCAAGGGTTGGAAGGGACCTCAGGACATCATCCAGTCCAACCCCCCTGCTAAAGCAGGTTCACCTACAGCAGGTTGCACAGGACATCATCCAGGTGGGTTTTGAATATCTCCAAAGAAGGAGACTCCACAACCCCCCTGGGCAGCCTGTAGATGCATCTCTGCTGAGAAGACATCTCACTGAGACACATCTCTCACGCTACCTCACAACCCTGCCTCTCAACCAACTCCCAAATCTTCTACTTTTGTTTTCTTAAAGCTGAAGTTAAAGGAACTTTTATATGTAAAGAGGAAGGGAATTTTGAGGAACAGTTTTGGATTCCCATCATCACCTCTGCCTGCCTTCTGTAGAGTTTTCTGTGTAAATTTGATGGGTTTCATGGTCTCCCACCTGAAAAACCTGCAGGGAGAGTCATCCCTGTGACTGTGACCTCGGTCATTTCTGATTTTAAGGCTTTCACGCAGTTTGGCACCTACAGTAACCAAAACTGCTAGGCAGCTTTGAAATCTTAAGCTCTTATTTTTAATCTTTACAGGAAACATGGTTCATCGTTATTACACTGGTGGGATTTTTGTTACAACTTGTTGTGTTGGAGCACAATGGTGGTTGCATTCTGGCAGGCAACATGTATTTATACCAGCCACAATAAAATAAGGCGGATTCCTATTGTAGTGCAAGTGTCACAGAAATACTGATGAGTAGGTATACCATCTGTATCCAAAGCATTGTTTTCAGAAGCATTTCCACCTTGCCCGGCGGCTCCTGTGAAGTCAAGGCAGAGCACTCACTGACATAGGTGGAAAAGAATTTTGGCCACCCTCAAGATATTCAGCAAAGGACATGGGTATGAAATGCCTGACTTCCAAATAACCAGCCCCAGAGGTCTCTGTGCCTACCTGGGGGGTGTTCAACACATCATGCAAGAACAGCACAACAAATACAGTCAGAAGCCAGATCCTCACACGCGCTCAGGATTTGTGCTCCTGTTTTCTTTTCTTTTTTTTTTTTTTTTTTACTCTGTGGTGCAACAGCCTATGCTGAAAAAACACTAAAGAAAGAAAATGCTGAGGATGGCTAGAAGTGTGCCTTAGGTCTCCTTTCTGAGGTTTGACCTCGATATGGTGACTGAAATGAAGATGACTTCGTCTTCTCAAGTCTATCAACGCTTAACTTATCCTGTAGGTAAGCACTGCTGCTCTTTCTTTTATATCCATCTGTCTTCAAGACACAGATAAGGAGAGAAGCAAACCAAGCCCTAGAGATGAAGCAGATAGAAAAAAATCTTCTTCCTGAGGGCTAAGGATGAAGGTGGTGCTGCGCTCTTCTTCTCTTTCAAGACTTTTGTGCCTATAGACAAGCCCAGAAGTGGATCTTCAAACACTGGATGAAGTTTAACATCAAAAACAGAGGCAGGTAAAGGCTTTAGATGACACCTAAGTGAGATCCAGGATTAAAGTTCTGCATCTACAAATACCAATAGTTATGGCCAGCACTGACAACACCCAGACAGGACTATTTCCAGAGTCTCGTGAAGAGTAGGAAACAAGAAATGCCCAGCCAACCCCAAGCAACGCTCTATTCGGCCAAGTATTCTGCCCCAACAGCAGCAGCAGCCCTGGTCTCCAATCTGTTTTCTGCAGTCACTGGATTAGAGATGCCAGAGGATACATCCGTTTATTCCCTTTATAATTACAGCTGTTTGCCCACAAACTTGTCCACTTTTTCTTTGAGCCATCTGAAGCAATCTGTCTCTACCAGCTTGTCCAGAACTTCCTTCTGTCCTTTTAATAGTGTTACTGAGTGCCTGCACAACTGGTGGATGAAAGAGCTGCTGTAACCTCATCTGCCATCTCCATGATTTTATACTCCTGGAGCACTTTCCCTCCTCACCAGCCTTTTCCTCCACAAGAGTTTCTGCTCCAGTCTCTCCTCAAAAGGCCAATGCTTCCTCCCCCTAATGACTGCAGGTGTCTTCCCTGCACCTCCCTCTGTTTTATGAAGACTCCTAGAAATTATCGGATCTCAGGTTTGGAAATCTGGGGACATACAACAAATTTGTAGGCATCATCACATTTTCATGTTCCATTTGCTCCAGTTATCCATGCCTCACAGCTGTCACTTGTCAACCAGGTACAAATACACACAGCATCCTCTAGAGTTAGCCAGGTCCTCTCTGGCTCTCCAAAGGGTGTCAAACATTGATGACTTTGCATCTTCAAGAGGTGTTCCCTACTTAAAACCAGCTGAAAGCTAAAACTTTTCAGAGCATTTGGAAGGTATGAGGTTTTAGAATCATAGAATCATTTAGGTTGGAAAAGACTTTTGAGATCATCGAGTCCAACCGTTCACCTAACCCTGCCATTCCACTACCAAACCATGTCCCTTTTTTCTTACATGCAGTTACATTTTCTTACATGCAGTTTGATTCAGGCTGTCCCTCCCCTTGGTTTTGCTCAGGAGCCGGTCCTCTCACCAGTGACATGGTAGGTTTAAAATGTGTCCCATTTGTCTGAGGCAAGAGAGGGATTCTTTCACCCTGTGCAGAACCGTGCCATAGACACTCATTCATTAAAAGCAACTGAATGAAACTTCGAGGATACTTGCAAAACTAAATAGCTAATCAGCAACTGTACTTCCAGTATTTGAGCTGTTCTTTCATGGTTCATCAGTACAAAACAAAATGTAGCGAAGTTACTCTGACTCACTACTTAACAGCTCTGCATACATTAATGATTGCACTTACTAAAAGCTTTAAATTGGTACCAGTTTGATGGAAACTGTCAAGGCCATAATCATTGTTTCTGACAGTATTATGTGTTTTGAGCTGTTGTATCACTTAGTGCCTTGTTTCCTCACCTAATAGTTTTATGCTGGAAAGGCTGTTTTGTTAAAGACATTTTTACTGTATGGGCTCAAAAGAGGATTACGGTTTCTCTGGGTGAACTGATCACATGAGGGAGGGGAAACAGGTCAATTCAGCTTCCAAATTCAAGGAAGGTGTTTTATCCTCTACATATGGTGAATGTAAATTTTATTGAAAGCCCTGAATTAACTGCAGGCTCCTGTCGAAGCTATACAAATAGTGTCATATGTGCCATGGAAAGAGAGGCTCCATTGTTTGTCTTCTGGTAGCACTCTGTTTTCTGGAGCCTAGAAGACAATTACTTCCTTGCAAACACAGGCAGATTAAATAAGCCACATTTTGTCCTTTTTGCCATCTGCCCCTTGCTTACTTTATTTTAAGCTGCATGACTAAGCTTTACTATCTGACATGTGAAGGTGGGACATGCTGTTTTTCTGCTCAGCTCCTTGAGGCTTGTAATGAATCCGAAGAAGCAGAACTGATCTGCAAAGGGGTGAGTCAGAAAATCAGTAACTGTACAATAATTACTCGCTGTGCCAAATAGCAGGACTTGGATTGTAACATAACAAAATCTCCTGAAGGAAGTTTCACGATGGAGGAGAAATATATATTTCTTTCTTCTAAAAAAAGCTGGTGGGCCTGATTCTGGTCCTAACACAGCTACATCAGTGAAAGAAAGACCAGAGCTTTACCTGGTATCCACAGAAATCTATTTTGTGGGTAACCCTCAGAGCAGAGAAGGAAGGGATAGAGATAGGGGCACTTACACTTCAATCCCAGAGTCAGTCTTAAAAAGCAACGTCCCTTTTCCCCAAAGCTTCCCTGCAGGATAGAGACCCTCACAAGGGGCAAGGGGGAAAGGCCAGTCACAGGTACCGATACCATGCAGGGAGGTGGAGGGGGCAAAGCAACTTCTCCTAGGGTATGGGGGATGCTAACTGGCAGGAGCTCCTGCTTCCCCTGTGCTGGGAGCCAGGCTGGGGCTGATGGAGAGCGAGAGGTGAGCCCCTTGTCACAGTGGGCAGGGCTGCCACCTCGCCAGTGGAGCAATGCCTGAAAGCCTCTCTCCAGCCGAGGGCAAGCAGGGGGCCTCGTTATTCCCCAAAAAATGGGCCCACAGTTAGGTAGTAGCTGGAGCAACTGGTGGTATTTCAGAAGACTGGGTTTCAGGTAAGCAGGGAACTGAAACAAACCTGAACTAAAATCACTTAGCGAAGGGCAAGGTGAGACAATCTCCTTTGTACGTAAGGCTGTGCGTCTGTGCCTATGCAGGGCTGTATGAGTTCACGTATACGCCACATGTCAGGAACCCTACTGGTCATAAGGACTATTCCTTCCCTCTCCCAGGCACATAGGGTACTTGTTTGGTGCATTTTCCTCGTTGTTCTAAACTATGGGAGTAAGGACTATACTTGGGCACCATATACTTAATTGGGATCCTGCTGCCTTTCTGTAACAGTGCTACTACAGCAATGGAGAAATTTCCCTGGTGGTAGACCCCAGGAAGTCTGAGATCTCATTGTCTGGTGTAACCAAGCAGTATCTTTGGCATCCCCACTGCCCAGGCAGAGATGACCTCAGCTGGGGCAGTGACTCAGGATCACTGGAGCCCAGAATAAGGACAGTCTCCAGCCCACTGGCTGGTGGTTGCCTGCTTTGCTGGGCCAAATTACTGAACTGAATAGTTTAGAGCAACTCAGGACTCAAGCTTTGTCCTGTGGAGAACGCTGGTTTCTGTTAAAGGTCAGTGCAACCTTTGTGTCTCTTTTTAAAAGAGCAAAACAGCCATGGACAATTCTGGTTTTGCACCTTTCCATTCCAGCAGCCAGGACACCAGGGCCGGGATGGCAAAGACAACTCATCCGTATGTGAGTGGGTATCACAGCACGATAGGGAGCATCCACCCTCCATGGGGGAGAGCATCCTGGACCCATGCCCTTTGCATCTTCTCCACTCCATCATGTACACAGCATTCTGCATAGTCTGCACATACGCTTCCCCAGCATGGTGTCCATGTGGGTTTTAACTGTACATCTCACGGGCTACATTTCGTGACAATCACACAAGAGGAAGTATTGAGGATGGAGAAGGGGGTTAAGAAAGGCTTGCACCTGGTGGACGTGCAGTCTCTCAATGCGTAGGAGGAAAAACTGCACCCAGCCAACAGGGTATGTGTGTACAGTCTTTCTAGGTTTCCTCTCTGCTCTTAAGAGGGACAGGCAGCTCATGAGGGTGATTTGATGTTTAAGTGGACTGAAATGACCTTGGGGCTGCTTTGACTATGGAGGAGCTACAGAGGAGCATGGTCCATAGTTTAGGTGCTTAACAACAGACCGAATCCAGGCCTCTACCTGAATGGTGATGACAGCTTACTAGGGGTGAGCAGAAAAATCATAGCAGAGGAGACAGGGCTTTACATGATTTGAGCCTTGAGCTCATCTGTGTAACAGGGGCCCTGGGTGCTCAGTAAAGACAGAAAGGTATCAGCTCCATGGTACATTTTTTCCATTTAATCTAGCCACCGACTTAAATCCTTCACTCTTTGTGTACCCATTGATGCTGTAAAACAGTGCTGTGCTTAATGTATTAGGACACATTTCCAGGTATCTCTGTTTTAATACACAAGAGAAATTTCTTTAGAAATTATATGCACTGTTAAAATGATATTATTAAAAACAAGTTTAGTGATTTTCCTATTGTACTACTCTTTAAATCTTGTGCCTGTCAGAGGAACACCATCTAGGACACTTCAGAGAGAAGCTATTCACTACAAAACTATGAAAAGACCTTAAAGTTTTCTGTATTTTATTAACTTTTGATACTGGAAGATTTGTTTATATCTTGGGAGGCCAACGCGTGCTCTGATGGTGTGGGGGATCTTAGGGCTCTGAGGTTTAACATCTCTACAAGCCAACATAGATAAGAGCAACCTGAGAAGACTCTGCTGTCACACAAGGAACCTAGAATAACAAAACCCAGGCGGAGCAAATACAGAGTTTCTGCCTTTGTTTGAAGTGCTGAAGAAGTGCAGGTCAGAGCTATAAACAGGGAGGGGAGGAAGGAAAAAACCATTTCTGTCATTCCTTCAGGAGTTGTTGCTGCTCAGATAAACTTGAGCAACTTGAAAGCTCTATGCATTTTTTTCTTTTGTCTAGGCACAGGGGCTCTTACTATGTAGGCCAAAGACCTTTGATATCCAGCAGCAAAACAGGAATCCTGAGGGATTAGGAATTGTATTCAGATAATACTTTTACCTTTTCCCTCCCTTTTCTAATTCATGGTAGTCTGCTTCACAAAGCATTGTCACAAACATACTGGACATCGCACGGAGTCTGGCAGCCCCTGCTCATACAGAGCAAACCTCCTTAGCCAGGTTTCCAGGTCTCAGATAAATCCTTCCTATGCATCCCCATTGCCATGTTTCACCACTCTCAACCTCACACAGAGTCCTCAGGCGAAGGATGCTAAGGCCAGTCGCAGTCCAATGTATATCCTTTTCTAACACTTACATATAAGGCATAGCTATGCCTTTGTGTTATGCTGCTCTCTCTTCAGAGAACTTACATATGGAGAGAAACCACCCCGCTGTATCTTTGTAATGATCGGAAACTGCTCTGCTCTCTTACTACATGCCACACACAGCCTGTGTCCGACACCTTTTTCTGCGCTGTGCCTGATGAACCAGATTACATGAGCACCCAGCTTCAGAAGGAAGAGACCAGTGAGAATGGCAGAAAAAAATGCAAAGTTTCCTGTGGGCAGGTTCAGATAATTTTTGTTTAAAAGTCAAGAGTTACTGATTTCTAATTTATAACACTTAGGAAATGGAAGAATTAATTTTATTTTTTTAAGTGTCTGTTTTTAAGCAATTGAATGACTTGCTTCTACAACACAAATCCAATGGTCTTTTATTCTCATTGGTGCCCTGCATTTAGGCATCTTCTCCCCACCAAGACACAGAGATGACAACGTTCTTTGACAACCAGGATTCCTGGGGAAGATCAGAGCCTCTCAGCAGCTGAGTTTACCGTCACTCCCCATTGCCCCAGGCATACTAACACCACCACAAAGTTTGGAAAATAGGTCCTGTGTTAGGAACTAAACAAAGGTTTGGAAGCTGGTTGTCTTTACATTCTGGGCTTTAGGATAGCAGGATAGTGCCTACGTAGCTGCTGTTCCAGAGTTGCAGATAAAATTATGCTCTCCTGAATGAGTTGTTGAGCCAGTGGGCTAATGATCTGAACTCAAAGGCAAATGAAATTCCTTGCCAGCAACAGGCAAAGTCATGAAGAAATATGTTTTCACAATGTGTTATTCCATACTGATGAACAAACCATTGACTCCTTGTTACACTTCTTTCCAGAATGCCCCCCAAAACCTGAAATACTTGGAGGAGTTTGCAGAAAAAAAAAGGCCTAGCTTTTGCACTATCAAAGCATTATGCCAAAACACCTTCAGCTTGAACTTTTCCCAATTACAGCTGTGGAGTATTGCATGGAGAGAAGGCGCTAGTAAGCTGGGCCAGACCATTTAGGTTTGTAAAGGTCAATGCCATCACCTTGAATCCTACCCAGGAGACCACAAGGAACTGCTGCGTTTCATGGCACAGCGGTGTTAAATGTTCCCTACTTTTGATAAGTGGGATAGCTCGCACTTTTAAATTCCCTCCAGGAATAGCTGCAAGTAGAACGGATTGCAGTTGTCTGATCTCAGAGTAACATGGATAAGCAGAAGAGGATTCATACCTGAAACAAAAGATTGTGCTCACATGAAAAAAGCAGAGAGACAGAAATACAATTTTCAGCACAAATTCCTTCTCAGGCATCCGGTTTCACAGGTACTACAAGTCTAACCTAGATGACTTCGGACCCCTGAAAACCTGTCGGTAGATAATACTTTTATAACACTGATTAATAATGCAGATAAAATTCTGGATGACTTCTGTTTTGACCACGGCATTCTCACCGAAGCCTGGGCGTTCATGAATTGGGTCGTTTGTTCACACGGAATTAGCCATAATAGGGACATTGAGAGGCGCACCTTCTCCTCGCTGCAGACGCTGTAATCCTATCTCTTGACTAACCTCTGCAGCCGCCTCGTGTTCCTTTGAATGAGGAGTAAAACAGAGTGAAGCTTTGAGCTGACCTCCCCGCGGAGACCTTCGAATGGATAAATCTACTGACCTTTGAGCTTTCGCAGTATAAAAAAGCAGCGAAGCCACTTCAAAGCAAGTTCCAGCTAGTACTATAAAGAACCACTGGCTTGTCAAAAATACTTTAAGATCAGCTAAGTCTGGCATTTCCAGTAAAATCATGTTGGACATGTTTTACTCATGTTTTTACTCAGTGTTATGCAGAGCTCCCCGACCAACAAAACTGATGCAGCTTTTAACTCCTGTCCAGATATGTAACTCCCCAATAATCTCTACCCTCCACCCCAGAAAAGAGATCTGATGACAACAGCTATGTAGATTGCAACGATCAACATTCAGTAACGTGAGCAGGGTCCTCACCAGACCCTCCATGAGTCCACTTGTCTCCCTGCCTCCAGGGACAGTGGCAATCCCCAGGGCCAACACAAAAGCTGCGACATGAAGCCATCCAGAAAGAATCAAAATCCAGGCTTCACACCTAGATGTTGCTGTCCTCTTCCTGAAGAGGTACACATGGCATCCAAATACAAATAATGAAGCCTTTTGAATGGTGAAGCAGAGTATTCACAGCAAGAAAAACGCAGTTGCATTTGCACTGGTGTCAGATCTTATGATCTAATCTATTTGATTTAAAAAACATTTGTGCTGCATTTGACTTTGCCGATATGCTAATAGGTCCCTCTCCCCCCAGATTTCCCTGCACATCCTTAAATTAAGACTTCACAACTTTGTTGTTCCTTAGATGGTCACACTTTGCCATGAGCATAAGATGTTCACACCAGGAATTTTAACTTCCTTCCTCCTGTGGCATCATTTATGACTCATCTATAAACCAGCATGACAGCTGAGCAAAATCAGAGGAAAATGACTTTAAAAGCCCTTGTGTCCACAGCGAGGGAGAAAAGATCTCCATAATTACCCACCAGGTTCTCCATAGAGAAAGTAATGACCATGCACCCTTCTTCAGATTTCTCAGGCTACGGATTTTTTCAGGGAACTTTGCCTTTGCTGAATTTTATCCAGAGAGCAAGGTACCAGGTATGATGGGAACAAAGGAATTCTGTTTCTCCCAGCATAACAAGCATATCACAGAACTACTAGGATGGTTAATAAAGTAGGATTCTATTCATGCTACCAAACCATGTGAAAATCTCTAATACTGCAGGAACCTCAGGAATTCTCAGTATGAAATCAACAGGGTCAAGCAGCTGTTTCTCATGGCACTTTGACTAAGCCTGGTATCATCTGGGCATTTACTCACTTCAGATTGGCTAGGGATTGAATATAAAATTTTCCACTTAATTCTTCCTTGCATTCTTTTCTTTAATAAACTTTTTTCATGGATTTATATAAACTAAACAAGTGTCACTGATCTGGACATGAGAGTCAAGTACTAATTAAGATGAATGAAACTCGTTTTTGTTTTCTCAGTGTTATAAAACAAAAGTCCAGCTGTTCTCTAATCTTTCCTTACCTTTACTATCTGGTAAGTAATATGTGACGTTGGAGAAAGTCTTCATAAACACATGCAAAATTTATTCACATAACAAAATGCCTGATATCCAATGATTTAATAGGTATTTTATCAAACAAAAAAAAAAAATCCTTATATTTAGTTTAAATACTTACCTTTAGACTCTTTTCCCTGCCCATCCCTCTGAGGTGATGTGAGATTGAGATGCCCATTAAAAAACACCAGATCTTCACTCAGAGTGGAACTGGTATCCTGTTGCAAGCAGGATGTTAGCTCAGATAAGTGATGCCGAGAATCCCCAAGATGAATTTAGCACTCTGGGTGTAGAATTCAAGATTACTCCCTGGATAGGCAGTAATACCTTCCTGAAAACTGACATTACTTAATAGAGTTATGAAGGAAAAAAACTGAAAGAAATCAAGGAAAGCAAGGGCTAATGCCATTGGGAATAGCCTATTAAATGGGGGGGAGGAGGGGGCAGAGGAATAAAAAGCAAAGCAATTCTTAATTAAAAGAGTAGAACAGAGAGAGGGAGAGCAGATGAAGTTAGAGAAACTGGAGATGCTGAAGCCACTATATAGGTGAGTGAGGAATCCATCAAGACTTATAGCATGAGGCAATTGTACTGGAGAGTCCTATATTGCCTCAAAAGTACCTTATAAGTTTAATAGAGTTCAAACGAAAGCATAAGCAGTTCTCAGTAATTTTTTTAAGAGATCAACCCAAAACTCAGTTTTAATTTTCTACAGATTTCCTGTACAGTAAATATTAGTTTAGTCAGGTATTTTCACAACCACTTTTCATGGACTAGGAATCACATCTTTATTCTCGCGCCTGCCTAGAGCCAAACCACCCTCCTGCAGCTGCCACATGTGCCTGAGAAAACCAGTGCTCTTGCTGGTAAAATGATGTGTCGTCTTATCCACTCCCTAAACCGCTTAATCACAGCAAGCGTGATGCCACATGATAGGTGTCTCAGGACAGGCTTTTACGCATCTTTAAGATGAGGTACATGAAGGTGATTGAAAGAGACTATGTCAATAGTTTTTTAGCCACCAAGAAATAACAATTTTTTATTTGCACATGACTTACTGTTTAGCACTAGTTGAGCAAAACCTGACTCTCATAGCAGGTCTTTCATTGTAAAACAAGCAGCAAGCTATAGGCATGGATAGAAACATATATATGTTCCATTTAGGTTAATGACTGAGAAGTATGTAACAGCCAGACTGAAAATATACAGTCAATCCAAACCATAGCTGAGAAAACAAAATGCTGAGGAAACACTGGCTAACCTGAGCTTATGAGAAACTAAATTCAGGGCAAATTCAGTAACGGTAGGCTAATGCAGTTCCTCCTGAAAGTACTGTGTAACCTAAACTAAGATACAATACTCCTACAGACGGCGAGAGATAAGCCAAGAAACTGGACAAATATTTAAGTAACACTTCTGGAGGGTGTTGGTTCTGAGGAGCAGTAGGAAGCCAGGTGAGAATGTAGAAAGTACGGGAAACATGAAAAACTCAGTATGTTAGGAAGAGAAACGGGAGGGTGCCGAGCCACCAAAGCAGGGAACAGAAGAATGGGATGATGAGGGGATGCTTTGGTTTTAATCCAAAGTTAGAGACCTACAAAGACGGTCTGCATCTCAGGTGGCTCCTTGCACTGAAGGAGGCAGAGGTGGGCATGGATCATGGTAAATGTCACCCCTGAGTCCTCAAACTGGAATGTGGCTTGTTTCTACTTTTCTATTTCCAGAAATTTTAGTTTCTCCTCTTCCACAGCTTTGCTTTCCTCCACATTATCCTCTGTAACATTTCAGACCCAACGCAAAACTTTTGAGTAAAGTGAGGTAAAACATAAAAACATTGCTGGCATTGCCTGTCCAGCAAATCGATCGCTAGGTCTACCATCCCAACCTGTTGTTTCCTTTGCTAGGAGCTGTGAGCCCTCACTGGAATTAACCCCTTGTAATATTGTAGGCAATGCAGTAGCACTCCAAAAAGCAGATGGAACATATAATATTCATAAAAGATATTACAGGCATTCCCACATCCCTCACAGAGGGAATCAAAGAAAGAGCTGAAGGAGAAGGAGACTAAACAGCATGGGTAAACAACACATCCTTTAGATCACGGAAACGGCAGGGAGGATATAAAAAGGTAGCAGATGGATGTTTATTCTACCCTCTAACAGCAGCGTGCAGCCAGACTAAGGCTGCACTATTTCTTTGCATTCTGGCCAAGGATTCGCACCTCTCCGCACAGCAGAGGATGGCAGCAGCATGGGTGTAGGCAGAAGAACTTGCCGTTTCTCAAAAAAATCAGGGTTAGCCTTTGCATTAATTAAGGCATCAGGCTCCACTATCATCCTCCATCCTTATTACTATCCTTGGATTTTATGCTATATTTAAAATCATGCCATTTCAGAATCCTGTATGAATAAATATGAATGTCAAGACCTGTGTGCATCTCTTATGCACACAAGACAGTACAGTACATCACGTACTCGCAGAATCTTATTAAATTTCTCTGAGAGACATAATCCTGTGAACCTCATTCTGTAAACACACACAGCAGTTGTACTTCATTTCTCTCCTCTATCCTTCTCGATCTCCCCTCAACTATCTCCTCCCTCTTAGTCACTAACCGAGAGCTGAGCAGAAACTAAGCACCCATGTATGTGGATAGGGTACCTGAAGACGTGTATTAGGAAGAGGAGAAAAGCTTGATCAGAGAGGGAAAACAGTGCATCAAACTCTTGCCAGTCATTTAAAGGTATCTGAGTATTAAAAATGAATGCAAAAGACTGAAAGCAGCATAAGAGGTCCTATTTGGGTTGAGTGTTTTGTATTTTTAGGGAATTTTTAAAATAATTATTTTATCTATAATTATTTTAGCAGCAAGCTTAAAATTAAATGGCAAAGTATTCCATTTGATTAATTATTCTTCACAGTCATCCTGTCAGCAACCATAGCACCAGTTTGGGACAATTCTGCCTTTGGATGATTCCCAGTAGTAGTGTCCTGGTTTCGGCTGGGATAGAGTTAATTTTCTTCATAGTAGCTAGCATAGTGCTGTGTTTTGGATTTAGTGCTACAAGAATGTTGATAACACACTGATGTTTTCAGCTGTTGCCAAGTAGTGCTCAGACTACTCAAGGACTTTTTGAGCTTCTCCTGCTCAGCCAGGTGCATAACCAGCTGGGAGGGAATACAGCTAGGACAGCTAACCCAAACTGACCAAAGGGCTATTCCATACCATACAACGTCATGCTCGGGGGGTTAGTCGGTCGGTCGTGGGCCGAGTGATTGCTGCTCGGGGACTGATCGCAGCTCAGGGAGTGATTGTGGCTCGGGACGGGCTGGGCATCGGTCAGCGGGTGGTGAGCAAGTGCATTGTGCATCATTTGTTTTGTATATTCTGTATATTCTGTTACCATTATTATTATTATTGTTATTCTTTTCCTGCATGGTGCTGAGTTGCCAGCTGGGTTAAACCACGACAAGTAGGTACAGCACCATATAAGAGCAACCTCTGCAACCCCACGTGTGAAACAGGGCTACCCAGGCAGAGGAGCGCTGGGAGTTTGAAAGGAAAACTTTGCCCCTGGTAAGTTTTGCATTGGCCAGTCATGCCTCGATCATTTACGTTGGTCTTTACATTGCATCGGGAAGACTGGTGCCATAAATGCAGTCCATGGAAGAGAGGCCACAGCAGCCCAGCTCAGAGCCCCCAGTGGAGATGCTCGCTCCTGAGGGAGCAGGTCATGAGTCTTTGGTGGTGAGGGAGAAAACCTTCAAAGTCAGAGCATCCTGCCCTGGTTGACAGATGCTGAGTAAACAGAGGGGGAAAAAAAGTCAGCAGGCTAAGCTTGTTTTATTATCAGCTCAAACCTGATACACAACAGGGATTTAGGCCAAGTTTGGCTAGGCATTCAGGCACATGTGTAAACTTAAAGACAGGCATTGTCCTGTTCCAGCAAGTGATGCTATCGGTCTTGAAGTAAGGTACATGCTTCAGTATCACAGAGAATAGGGAAAGTAACCTCAGTCTACCTCTCCGTGGGAGCCACGCTTGAATTCGACACATGAATGAGAGCGTTCACTTGCAGTTATTTACAGAATACGAACTTTGCTCTTTTCAGGGAGATGATGGTAACTGGGATTATAACAGCTCGGAACCAGATCCTGAAATCTCACAGTTCAGGCTGATCATTCTAATTGTTATTGATTAATAATGAATATGGTGCATTTGTACCCAAGAGGGATGGGAGGGAAAAGGCCCGCATTTTTTCTGCAGGGATGTGTGATCTGCTGCCCCATGATACACAACTCCTCCAGCACATGGTTACAGGGAAAGGAAAATCAAAACACATTCTTTTTATTAGTTAGCAGTAATGACCTTTTATTTTTGATTATTTGTGCATTAACAGCGTGGAATGGAGATCTGCTATGTAAGGAAGTTATTATTTGCTAATTTGCAGCTTTTAAAATACACAGCACACTATCTATTATGTATCATGCATTACAATTACAACAACAGTTTAATTAATCACCAGCACCCTGTTTTGTATCAGTCTGCTGCTGAATTCTGGGTAATGGCGTTGTTTACCATTTAGCAAGTAGCAACATTTCACTCTGTTTCACTACATTAAACTGCTCAAATAAAGCAAACGGATATTGGAAAGAGTTGGCCATCTGCCTTTATTTTCTTTTACTTTTGTTAAGGAAAGGGGAAAAAAAATAAACCCCACCACAGCCTCTGAAAGGAGAAAGAGTGCAGCCATGAAACTGATAGTGACAAAAAACACCCTTTTTTATCAGGTCAAAATCTCATCTAAATGCAGTTCTGATGAATGGTAAAAAGCTTGCTTTGTGGATTTGGAGTGGGTCTCAAGACCAGCAATGAAGTCTAATGATTATTTAATGGTGCCGCACTTGAAGCAGGATTATGTGAGACTCTCTCCCCCGTTAAGAGTTTGATGAATAGGTTTTGTGACAGCCATTTAGGAATAAACAAGAATTCATCAGTCTGCATAAGAAGAAGCCAGTTTATAGATTAAGTTTCTTGAGGTAATTCATGAGGTCAGTCCCATTTAGATGTAGACTATTAGGGCTCAGCTTTTGAGAGTGGCCATACAAGGGAGTTACTCCAAATGGACCCCGCTAATACAAAGCCCCCTTTCAGAGGGAAGCCTGAAATTTTTATGACCCTGCTGCTAGGAAGCACATCAACTTGTCACTGTGAAGATCTGCTGGGGCAAGACCTCATCACTCTATTAAAGAGCTCTGTGACCCTATTGATTTGAAGTATTTAAAGCAGGGGTGAAGTTCAAAGCAATTTCTTTTCTATACTATTACTCAGCCTCTCTGTGTCTTGGCTCTAAAACATCTGCTGTCAGTTCCTCTCTGGTGTCTGACTCTGGAATCTGTCACTGGAGAACAGAGTAGTTTTATTTAGAATAAATTGGATTCCTTTTCAGTTTTCAGCATTTCGTATTGTGATCAATGGTTTACACTCCTTCATGTGCCAGGAGACTTAACTGCCACTGTATCCTTTCATGTCTCTTTAGAGCAGGACTCAGCCGGAGCTTGCTCCTGAGGGTCTGTAATCGAATCTTTCCATTCTAACAGGTAAGCAGCCACCAGTTTTTCTAATTGGCCAATCAATAAAAATAATAAACTTTCACTTTCAGAAAAGCAGAAGAAAAAAAAAAAAAGAAGAGAGGGCAAGAAAAAAAAAATCCCCAGAATGTCACTCTGGAAACAAAACCCTAACAGGATCTTTTATGCTTATTTGCTCAGAGAGAGAAAAAAAAAAAAAGACACTGAGTAAACAACTCCATTATTTTTAAATGTCAGCAAGTAAACCTCGTAGCTGGTTCTCAGAGGTGCTTGTTCAGAACAATGCAGGCTCCTCTACTTCCCTGCAGAAGCTGCAGGCACCAGGGCACCTTCCCAATGCTTAATAATACATCAGGTCGGGTGTATTTATTACAGATGTGGTTTCTGACACCGGGGTAGTTATTAAAGGCTGTACAGAGCTTGAGATTAATATGCAGTTTGGTGATGTCAGACAAAACAATTGAGATAAAAGAATGAGCAATGGGATGGAAACGGTAATGAAACGGTTACAAAAATATTTAAGATAATGATGCATAGCAACAGAAAGAAATTAGGTAGGGGTTTTGTGCGGAAGATAATTATGTACGGGATTGCATAGAGTGAACCTATCTGTTATCTTCATCAAGGGAACTAACTTCTGATGTTGTGAAAAATGTACCTTCTTTCAGGGGCTGCTCTGTCAAATTGCTATCATGTTCTTACCCTACCTGTACTGTTGAGACACATTTTATCACATATTCTAACAAATTGCCTAATATCACTGAGATAAAAGGGATATATTTTAGCAGGCAGAAATGTGTCCATTGCTTTCAGCTGATTTGTACTGATTTACATTGCCTATGAGTCTGCCCCATAATATACATTGTCATCATTTTATTGATACTGTTGTTTTACACAAAGTTCCTTTTAAATTTGAATGTGTTTCTGGGGGGAATGAATTATGTTTATTGCAAAATGAAATCAGCAGGATCTTTAAGAATCTAGAAATCTGGAGACAGATGTACCTATTGCTTGTCAATCAAAATACATGTCCTTTGCAGCTTTGTATTTTCTTTAGTCAGCGAGGAAATCATGTTACTGCTGTCTGAGGTCAACAGTAAACGCACCAGCAGAATCCCTGCCTGAGAATTTTCAATAAAGAAGGCACCAAAGATGAGGAAGGAAGATAATAGTTTGTATTCTGCTCCTCTGAGGGAATGGGCGATAAACAAAATTCTAAGCCATTTCTTCTATCTTTCGTTTTAAAAAAAAAAACGGAGCTGGTAGAAGTCACTGGCAACAGAACACCATTACAAGCTGATATCATCTTGAGTTCATGCTGCTGAATATGTTGGCATTTACGGCACATTCTCCCAGGGCACATTTCAAAATGAAACTGAAACTTGATGGACCAACTGTACTCCATTAAAAAAATTATAAAAAGGCTCTTTTTTTTTCCCCCAGCCTAAAGAAATGGAGGGTTTCAAAACACTGTTTTCTGCCATATAAATCTACATGTTGAAGGTCACTCCAAAGGCAACAAATCAAAGCATTTTTTTCTCATCTTTTATTTTAGATTATGAATGATGCAAGAATTTATAGAGCGTGCAAATTCATTACCGTGTTAATAGGCCCCCCTGTTTATATCCGGCAACATATGTTATATCCAGAATCACTAGGAAGCAGCAGCGTTTTTAGGGATGGAGGGGGAGGCAATTAAAGAATTAGGCCTAATTACCGTGAAAAATCTCTGGAAGAAACATACAGAAATCTTTTTGCAGAAGAAACACAAAGAGAACGCAGGGAAATATTCTTTAACATGACCGCTGTTGTAAACTGTATTTCTAATCCATGCATTCATAGCCAAAAGGCAAACACAAGCTCAACTCAATAGTTCTTCTCATGTAATTAAATGAAAAGAAACAGAGAAAGAATGTGTGCCTGTGTAGAAATTTTCTCTCTCTTAGCGTCTTTGTGGGCATCTTGTTTCTAACAGCGGAGCATGCACTGAACCAAATACTCACTAGACGGCAACCAGCATCTTGTTTAACATAAGCTTCAGCCCCAGCATGGCGGCAGAACCCCTTTGCAGTCACCGGTAAAGGGACAGGAGAAGAAAAGCAGAAATGGCTGCAGGAGAGGTGACTGCTTCACCCAGGGGATTATTCAAAGGCACTCGAAAGGGTCGCAGGCTGCATGACAGCAGTTTGATAGAAAATGTAGAAAATATCTCATTGAAAGTGTTTCTTGCAGGCGTGTAAAACTGAACTTGAAAAATACTTACCTTTTAGCAAACAAACAAGCAAGCCAGTCAAAACCTGGGAATCTTACAAGTGAAAACCAGGGTGTTTGGGGAAAAAATAGATACATGTCCTACCCTTTTGTGCTTCTGTTCTTCCGTATGGGCTGGGCTCGCAGCTGACCCTGCCTCCACAGTGGACTCTCATGAAATGGGGGAAAGATGTCAGGTGCTATGAGAAGTGCAGAGCCAGAGTACAAGCATGAGGCAGCCAAAGGGCTGGCTGTGTAAGGCATCGCAGTGAAATTTCATAATCAAAATCTTAGGAATTTCAATTTCTTTGGGAGAAAAACCCAGCAATTTTTCATGAGGAAATGTTATGACCAGCTCTACAATTTTCTGTTCCCATTACAAGATGGATTATGGTTGGACTTGTTGATCTTAAAGGTCTTTTCCAACCTAAACGATTCTATGATTCAATGAAATGAGAAGCAGGAAGCCAAGTAGCTTCAGACTGTAGGACCAAGCACAAATATTGGGCTTTTAGCCTTGGCTGCTATGACCAGGAAGCTGGCCACTTCAAGATGCTTGGTATAACGGGAAAAAATGTATGGGGGCAACAGGCCTGAGCTTTGCTAGAAGTATTCAGTAATTCAGTAACTCTTTAAATACAGAAATAGCTGTCTGAATTTAGCTTTGGTAAAGCTATGTATGACAATGGGGGTCTACCAGGGAAGATTTTCTCCATGGGTGGTTGGGTCCCTGAGTCTCCATGGGCAGATCCTGAACCCACCTCAATGAACAGGTAGAAAACAGGTATCCCAGCCTCACTTCAGCAAGGGCTGCTCATGTCAGAGCGAGTTCATGGGCCCAGGCTCTTAAGTTGTTTTAGATCCTAAATATTGATCTCCTTTATCTGTGTGTTGCCATATCCATCTTTGTCTTTAATCATTCTTCCTCTACAGGTGGGTTATCATTTTTCCAATGCCTGCATATTATGAGCTTTGCCACCAACAGAGATAATATCTCCCCATTCTAGGTTATTTAGTGTGAATCCTTCCCATCCTGAAGTATTATTAATCATGTTGTCATCACTTAAATAAATAATAATCAGCAACAATTATTTCTATTTTCACAAAACCACTAAAATAATAAAAAGCAAAGCTGATATTAATTATTAATAAATATGAAGGGGACATGTGTTTTGTTGAGATTGAATTTCTGTTTTTCATCTGTATTACAGTGTCATCTAGAGGTGCTAGATAAGATGAGGGCATCTCTGGTTTAGGTGCTGCAGAAACTCCAGCTTAAATGACCCAGCAAGACAAAGAAGAAGCAGGTCTGAAGGGTTAGAAACCAGACCTTTTGCCTCTGTTCAGCTCCCTACAGTCATGCAGAAGCATGGCTTGGCAAGAGGTGGGCTTGTACAGACTTACCTCACCCTGTCTTTTCTCCTATCCATCCCTGTCAGCCCGACTGGGGGACAGAGAATGCAAACCAGGCCCCAGCCCAGCCTGGGCAGTGAGCAGCCACACCGCTGACAGCCCGTCGGCACGTTTCTCTCCTCCCATGTTTCCAGCATGGCCTCGGCTTGTCCCCATTTTGAAGACTGTCTTTTCCCTCCCCTGTTCCTCTGCACCCCAGGAACTGAGCTTTATGGTGGAGGAGCCACACCTTCCCTTAGCACAGACCAAGCCATTTCCCATCTGGTTTCTTACCAACATGAGGTTTTTGCAATTGCAGCATGTGTCTGTCTGTGCATGTGTTTCCTTCCTTTTCTTGCTAGCAATTTCTAAACCTATTTGCCACATTCAACTGCATTTGGCAGAGAGGCTGAGGTTTGAAGACATTACATTTCTAGGAGGCTTTTGAAGAACAAACATCACCCTAACTTTACTCAGGAGGCAGGAGGCAGCTGAGATGTACCTCCAGCTCAGGGTCTGCCAAGGCACACGTGCCTTGCTCAGCCCAACACATAGGGGAAGAACAATGAGATGGAGGAGGGCAATGTAGGACACTGGAGTGGTAGAGGATTTAGGGGATGAAAACATCTAGGCAACCACCTCCTTCAGTCCTGCTCTTCAGAGAGTGATTTTTTTTATGGTGTCCTGAATGATTTGTATGTGTTTTGTCCAAGTGGAGTTGGATACCATACAAGTCGCTGCCTGTAAAAAGACACAAAAGAAAATAGAGGTGGAATGCAGCCTCCATACTCCTGAAAGACAGCTCCTGCGCTGGTGCACCCAATGTGGAAGCAGAAGATGATGCAGAACCAGTATCTTCAGACTGTTCCTCAGCAGCAGGGAGCAGAGCCTGGGAACAGTGAGTGACTTTACCTTTTGGTCATGTCCAGCCTGAGTGTGATGAAGAGGACAGGGCCTGAGTGTGATGAAGAGGGCAGGGCCCAGGCCCTGCTGCCCTAATCAGAGAGGGAAGAGGTCTGGTGCATAGCCATGTCCCCTGATGTAGGGCAAGAGTTCTCCAAGGTATCCCTGTGTTCCTAAGCCTGTGTAGTTCATCTAGCAACCTGCGCTGTGATCACTGATGGGTCCAGGAACATTTATTTCTCTTTGGTGCTGGAGACACTTGAATGATATGGAAAATGCAAAACCACCTGCTTAGAAACCTGGTCGCTTTCTCCCATAGGGGTGGAGAAATGTCATGGTTTCAGATTTGCCCCAGCTGTGGTTCCTGTGGTTCAAAAGCACTGGTGCATCTGTAGAAGGAGCAGAACAAGATGCTGGAGCACTTGATCTTGTGCATTGCTCTCGCAGCAGAAATGAGCCAACATGCCACTGGCACGTACTGAGTTGGACTCTGTGCTCTGTGATCAACAATAGGTTAATTTTGAAAAAAGTTCTGGGTTGTCTGAGCTGGATTTGTGACACATAAGTCACGGCCAGATGGTAGCACCTGGATTTGCAGGTGGTTTGCACTTCAGAACTGCTATTTCCAAATACAAGAGGAAGGTGGCACAATCCTTCCCCACTTTGAGAGAGATGCAGGAATGTCTGCACCATACACATTACCTTACTGAAAAAGGGGCTGAAATCCACAGGCATGGCAGTACAGATTAAAATGTTACCACATTTGCTGCACAGCCTTTCCAGATGCAGTCTGAGTGCATTTCCGTGGGCAACAGACAGGGAAGTCAGAGCCAGTCTGGGGAGGAGAGCAGAAGAGAGAAGTCCTTGAAATAATTTGGAATAGCATTTGCAGACAAGGCAAATGAATGTCCCACAGCTGGACAAGCTGTTAAAAGTCCTAACAACATACCTCGTGGGTTTTTTTCTCTCCACAGTATTTTCATAAGATGTGAAAGTTGAAGGGAAAAGAAAGACTCCTCTATTCTGTACAGTAATAGTGATACATTGGACAGTGATGATATAATGCAATCAATTCTGTTCTCAAGAAAGGAAATTCCATACTATAGGTTATTCAACAAAATCTCCACAAATACAATCCTAATATAAATCTTAAACCTATACACTTATTGGCTTGATAGCATATAGTGTCTCACCTTTCCTGAAGTATGATGCTTAGTACCATTTGTTTGCACCAGGTATTGTCACTACATATGGCTCCACTTCACATACCTAGCATATAATAAACACAGACTAAATCACAGATAATAACCACAGTTTTTTGTGGACAAACTTGTTACTTTAGGAAAAGTAGAAAGTGACTGTCATGGTTTAACCCCAGCCAGCAACTAAGCCCCACACAGCCGCTTGCTCACTCCTCACTGGTGGGATGGGGGAAAGAATTGGAAGGGTAAAAGTGAGAAAACTCGTGGGTTGAGATAAAGACAGTTTAATAGGGAAAGCAAAAGCCGCGTGCACAAGCAAAGCAAAAAAAGGAATTAATTCCCTCCTTCTCACCGGCAGGCGGGTGTTCAGCCATCTCCAGGAAAGCAGGGCTCCATCACACATAACGGTGACTTGGGAAGACAAACACCATCTCTCCGAATGTCCCCCCCTTCCTTCTTCTTCCCCCAGATTTATATGTTGACCATGATGTCATATGGCATGGAATATCCCTTTGGTCAGCTGGGGTCAGCTGTCCTGGCAGTGTCCCCTCCCAACTTCTTGTGCACCCCCAGCCTCCTTGCTGGTGGGGTGGGATGAGAGGCAGAAAAGGCCTTGACTCTGTGTAAGCCCTGCTCAGCAATAATGAAAACATCCCTGTGTTATCAACACTGTTTCCAGCACAAATCCAAAACACAGCCCCATACCAGCTACTGTGAAGAAAATTAACTCTACCCAAGCCAAAACCAGAGCAGTGACTTTTCATTTCATTTCATGGAATTTTGTTTGTTGTCCAAGAAGAGGGAAACTGCCTCCTGAGCAGTTATACCCATAACCAGGCACTTTTCTAGCCTGAGAAACGTGTGTTTAACACTCAGTTATATGGCTTGAAATTTTCATTTTGGGTGAGGAAAAGTATCTTCGTTTTCAGTGAAAACATTGTGATATTAATTTGGTGGGTTGAGCCCCATATCTATCTATTTTTACTGATATTTATAAATTCATTGGTCTCCTCCTTCAGCTCTTCTACCTTCTCACCTCCATCCCTTCTCTTGACTACTGTGCCTCAAGCCACACCAGCACTTCCTTCCAGCTGCCGCCACTGTTCCTCCACACTGTATTGCATCAATTTCTTCTTGGGGAAAAATCTTACAAGTAAGACAGTGTGACTTCCCTTCTCCTTTCTCCCACTTCTTTTCCTTTTGTAATGCATGCAGGCTTCTCTTTACCTGCAGTTCTCCTCCAGACCTTTCCAGTTGCTGGAATAACAGCATGTCCTCACCTGCTCTCCACTGCATCTATTACCTGCTTCATCCTTAATTTTCTTTTGAAAATTTAAACTTTCCATCAGCTGCCTCTCTGGTCTCTTCCATCTTGCATGTGTATAGGATAATAACATTTTTCTCTCTTTTACTAAAAAAGAAAAAATTTGCCTCCTTCACCACCGCTCCATCTATCTATCATCTCTAGGCTTATTTGATGCACAGTGTGCTACTGCTGTCCAGAGAGCCTCTCCTCCATTTCCAAAGTCATCCCTCTTCATTGCCTTATACTATTTGCTCTTGGTGAACTGTTCCCGGTGAAAATCTTGAACAACCTTTCTCTCTCTCAGCCTCTTTGTCAGCTACTTTTGTGAATGAGGCCTTTTCCAGGATAATGTGACCACACTCAGAAATTACAAGAAACCACGTGTCTTTAGCTAGCACAGCAGGGCCTGAGCTGGTAAAACTTGCCAGTAGAGACGGTGAAGATTTGACCACAGCTGGCCTTAAAAGTCTTGAAATCTTGTCTTTCTTTAACTTTCTAACCTCTGTTCATACAACGTATTCTTTAGAAGCTCTGTGTTACTTCCCTTCCAGGTTTCAGAGCAGCAGAGGCAGGTGATGAGTCACACTCAGGCCACCTTTCCTTCTCTTTTTCTTCTAAATTCACTTCTGTTTCTCTGCCTTTCTATTCAGAGCTCCTACCATCTGTGCAAATTATAGTCCTGAGCTGTTTCTGTGATGCATCCTTGTGAGGAGTCACGATCAAGGAAGATAAAACATAGGTTTTCCTTTCCCCTGTCCCAAGTCCTCCTCACAGCCTTCTTTCTCTATCCTACCGGTCATTCACATGCGTAATCCAGTTATGATGTTTGGCTCAGCTTTCCTCTAGGCACCAACATCTGGGCTATGTTTAAGGCCTACAGAGTCTTCCTGCAAGAACATCCCTCAGACAGAGCTGTAGCAATCCCAACAAATTTCTAAAGCTGTTGCCCAGATCACGATAAAGCTTTTGGTATTTTCACTGATCTTGAGAAATGCAATATTATATCAACCCAAAATGCTGGTGCAAGATTATCTCCTCATCCCACTGCCTTGAAAACATCACCTCTCTCTCTGCATCTCCCCTTCTGAGCAGCAGGTAATGCCAGCCTGCACTGTACACTTACTAGACTATCAAACAGGATCCTCCAAACCTTTTATGATGCCAGAGTTTGGGGGTTTTGGGGGGTTAGGGTGAAGGGTGAGGGATATCTTTCTAGTAAGCACTAGATATGAACATTGTTCTCCTTCAAAATCTTGTCTTGTAATGCTTCTACCAAAAAATCTTCATCATAGGAAGGTCCTGGGGTTAAACATACAACTTAATGACCTTCATTACCACTTTAAGGACTTAAATGCAAGACGCAGATCCTTTAAAATGTTCCCTTAACCCCAAAAGATCCAGAATTTCCCTGCATTTTGAGTTCCCTCCATAAAGCAATTACCCAGGTACCTGCCAAAATTGTGCCAGGGCATACACAGACCATGTGTTACCAGGGCAGAGCGGAGCAGGGCAGGGTGTGCCTCATGCCAGAGTCCAGCAGGATCCGCTCCCGCCCATCGGACCTGCAAAGCCTGAAGTGTTGTGACCATCACAAAGGCAAACCCAAAAGAGGAGCTAGTGGTAGTTTACTTTCTTTGAACCAAAAAGCACAGTCAATGAACTTGGGATACAGAAGACTCGGGGTCAAAGCTGTATTTCACCTAAGATAATCTAAGTAAACTCTCTTTTTTTCTGTAAGAATGTAAATATTGTCCATATAGGACCTAACGAACATTTAGTAGGGTCATGCAGGTGAAAAAAGCTAAGGGAGTGCCACTATGGGATACCACATGGCTTAACAATTCGAGAGGTATCTGATGCTTTAAGCCTGGAAAAGGAGTATGAATATAGATGCCTAACAGTTCCCAGGAGATGGGATGTAGCTAGTGATTTCCAAACTTAAGTTGTTCACCACATCAGCAAATATGAAGTTCATCCGTGACACCATATATTTCACCTTTATAGTGGTTTTAATAAAAAATTAAATTAAATTGCAGATTAGAACAGAAAGGTCAATGGGAGTATATGCAGAGGTATAGAAAGGAGAAATATTTAATCCCACAGTACTTTTGTAAGTCTAATAATAACATGAAGGACTGAGGGAAAAACGTCCCTAACAAGTAAGGCACTAATCCTAGAGGTACTGTTGCTGTTACTGGCCTCTTCAATCCGCTCTCTGAGCTTCTCTTTCCCAAAGCACCTTCTGCTCTCATAGGTGCTGCCTGCAGCCAAAGAGGCTTCCTGGTGAACTCACAGCTGCTCATGTAATTTCATTATCGGAGTAGATTCAAACCATTGTGTCTCATTTCTGTTTACATATTGTCTATAAACAACAATGAAACTCTGAAAGGTTCTTGCTAACTGTAGGGGCTTGTGGGAAAAAAAAATCAAATTAATGTTTGGCTTGGAGCTGATTTTCATATACTCAAGAGCAAGATTTCCATTCTTTGTATCTGGTCTGTTCTTGTTGAACAGGAAAGCGCAGGGAGGGTTTCTGTTGCCTGACTGGATGTGCTTATTCTTTGAGTAGGTTTTTAGGACAAACTCTTAGCATGGTGAGTTGGAAGTTCATGTGTATGCTATAGTCTTCACTCAGGGAGTGTGTCTTTTTTACACAAGAGTTTATTCCAGTAAAATCATAGTCAAGAACATTTGCAGAAAAATCAATACAAAAGGATTGCAGTAAAGTTATTTTTACAAAAGTTTCAAAACATTACTGTATTTTTTACTGTCCACTCTTGAAAGATGGTTTAATCAGGTTTCTGACATCCCCACTAGTGTTACACTGCTACAGATACAGCAGAGGCATCAGAAGCGATGGCAGAGATGCATGCAGAAGCAGCACTGGTGGCAGGAACAGACAAGCTTTAATGTTTAACGTGGACCTTAATTTTAAAGTGGCTTTTACATAGTGAGAAAGTGTATCTTACAGAGGCAGTGTTCGTATGTAAACATTTGCAATGTTTATGTACCCATTTCTGTAAGGACCAAACACTAGCAGAGGGTTAAATATTGAAATTGCATATATTTGTGTGCCTTACCTAATGCTAATACTATACTTTATCAGTCATAAAATGTATTTTTAAACTTACTTTACTATGATTTTTTTAACGTCTCTCCCTGCATGCTGGTTATCTTCTGAACATGTCTGTTTCCAGCATTGCACTTCACTCGGCATGTGCTGTTGAAGCAAGTTGCCCTCATTTTCCATGCTTGCTTTGCATTGCAGCGCTATCTTGGATGATGTGCACTGGCATATTTATACATTAAACTGAGCTGTAAGATGAGCTCTAGAAGAGCATTTAATGCCACTAATAAGCTTTCAGTCCACACAACCAGAACAGAGCTATTCCAGGGCAAGACACCTGAAAGGTGTATACTGTGGACACAGGGTGAGCATCACCAGTTTCCCTCCGCAAGCCCTCTCCCTTTGGGCCACACTTGTTAGCGAGTGGGGAGAGCCCAAGAGAGAGTCAGATGCCTCTTGGGGTGCAAGACCCCAAATCCCTGCAGAAACAGAGATGAAATGAGATGAAACACGCAGGTGATGTCGCACTCAGACTTATTTGCCCTGCAAACACTGTTTACTGTTTACATTAATAGATGTCTAATAGCCTTGAATATTGTTGGTGAGGTCCCACGACATGCCTGAAGAGGACTACTAGTGCGGAATAGCAGTGGGAGGACACGGATGTGCCCAAACCAGCCGTTGCTGAGGGCATGCAGGTTAACTCTCCTTAGGCAGGCTGTGGAAAATAAGCTCAGCCATTTGCAGGGTTTGGCCCCTTCTTCCAAAATATTTTACAGGTATGTGTTGATGTTTCTCACTGGTTGTTTTGTATGCTCAGCTCTCCATCCTGGGAAGTCTGAGTTTATTAGACATCCATTATAATTGACACATTGTTGCAGTAGGGGTGAATAGATGCATTAGACAGATGATCTTAATTGGCTTTCATCCAAAAGAATTAAAATAAAAAGACAGCTGAATTTCATTCACATTTTCAATTAGTAAAACTTCCTTTCATTATTATAATGCCTGCTGAAACAGCAGCCACATCAGGGTGACAAATCCCGTTATCATGCTTTCTGCAATTGTCTTCCAAAAAGGCGTCTATTGAAAGCATTGTCTGAGCGTGTGTATAATGCTGACAATCAAGCTCCACTCCGAAAGCTGGGGGAGGGTGTCTGACTGTGATCTATACAGAAATGCATTTCTTTCCCGTGCTGCTGGCTCTTCAGTGCTGTGTGCTTGTGCTGGGGCAATGTGCTCTGACAGGCTATGCGTACTAACAAGATCAATCACCGAGCATTAGTGGAATTCTCATGCTTTCCACCTATTTTTCTTCCCTTTCTTTATTGAGCGTGATCCTCTGCAGGTGTTATTTGTTTGTCAGACTGTTACATAGCAAATGTGGAAATAATTTTTTTTTAGGGAGTAGATAACAGCTGAACTCGTATTGCAGACAATGGTTTCCCACTGAAGTACTAATCAAAAAGAACGTGAAAATAATTCTTTAGGCATTAGAGGAAGAAATAAATGGCTTCTTGGGGGTGGGGAGCAAACAAAGCGGCATCAGGGTGTTGTTGTTTTAAATCCTTTTTGAGCGGCTAACCAACCCAATGCACTTGTAATGGCATCCCAGATTCTTGGCTTAGCCAACTCACCTAACTTAACCAGACAAAATGATCTTATTTATTCATTCCATATGTGACACTGAAGAGAAACATGTGGATAACCAAGAAAATCAGTTCATCTGGGACTTGTGTTATCCAGTTTCCTTTCATTGAGTTATATGCCAAGGCCCAAATGTATTGCCTGAGGGTAGTTTTCCTTTTATTTATTTAACTATTTACTTATCGAATTGTTCCAACTTACATAATTGCCTACATCATCTAACTTTTGACAGTCATGTTCTCTTATATCATCCCACCTGAAACTACACATATGGATCACAACCATCGCATTGGGGGATGATGTTCAGTTTTCCACATGCAGAAGCTGGGATCCATTAATTTCAAACATCCCAACAAGATATAGGCAGTCGATGCCAGAAATCCAGTTAACAGACTGAAAACTTGGCGCTCTGATGCCATAGGATTTCTTCCGGCAACAGCCCTTGCACAGATGAGGGACATTAATACCTCTGCTAAAGTCTACTTTATCTTTACATGAGGATCTCGAAGCTCTAATCTTTTGAAACTGTCTGGTGCATGGATTCTTCAGGATTTTGGACACCATTTCGGATCCATTGCCTCTGCAATTTTGTCTGCATAAAGTCAGCCAGTGAGAATTTCATGGGTAGCACCTGTGGTTTCACCATGCCGTTCCTATACCAGTTTCAGTTACAGCATGAGCATGATGGATCTCAGAGATGCTTTATGCACAGGCAGAGAAAATTATATCCATCAGCTTAAAGGCTTGGTCCTAAATGATATTCTTCTGTATGAGAAACATATCCCCTGCCTATGCTTCAAAAGCCCCCAGGGACAGATGAACTGACCATTAGTCTCCTGGGAGCTGGCTTTCCTCCAAGTATAAAAGTCCTGCTATAGAGAGCTCAGGCAGAGGCACATCACTGGAGAAAGGAAGGCTGTGAGGCAGCAGAGGAACTCAGCAAGTCAAGAGACCTTTTTTTTTCAGCTGCCTGCCTCCTCTGCAGTCTTGCAGTTCCCAGTGTCAACATCCATGTTCCCCTAGTTATTACTATTACACACATTTTCACAGCAGTAATTCCCAGAGCATCTGTGAGACTTTTCAGCACGCTTCCCATTCTCCTTCGCAACACCTTCTTTGAAGAGATGAGCTCCGAGCAAAACAGGAGGAATCCTAATTACCATCCATGGTGAAAAGCCAGAAGAGAGAAAAAGATCGGTAGGAAGAGTGACACCTTGCAGGGGTGGCAAAAACCAGACTTGGTTCAACCTCCCTCAGAAAAGCAGCTCCCTTTCTGTCGGTCCCCTTTGGCTGCGCTGGGTCACCACCCCACTCACTGACTCCCACGTCCGTCAGAGATAAGGCTCCTTGCAGCAGGCTCCTGCTATCTTGAGTTCTGCAGAGGAGTATTTCCCCAGGAAGACTCCTTCCAATGACATTTCTGATCAGCAAGCTTGCTGTCACCTAATTTTTACAGCTCTACCGGGACGTGTCATTCATTTTCATAAAGTATTGTGAGTTCTTCAGTTGGAAGATGCTAAGTAAATGCGGTTATTGCCTGGAGAAATGAACTCCACATTGTTTTCAAATTAATGCAGTTGGTACTTTTTATTTCCTCTGATTTTTTGTTCTTTGTTTCACGTGCCTATAAAAACCCAACACAACTGGGCCTTACCAGGCTGGGAGAGTTCCCTGCTCCCGGCCCTACCAGTTTTGTTTTCCACTTTTTCATCTGGCTGGCCGTCTCCAAAGGATTAATTAAGCATTAATTTAATATCTGTCAGCACTTCCGTTAAGTAAAACCAAGACAATTTTGCTCTTGGTCAGGTTTCTGGTAAGGAAGAAAGGGTGTTTATTTTTTAATGACGCACTGGAGCTCCCGAAGTTGCTGTAAAGCATTCTTTATAAAGTGTGAAATGTAAAAACAAAAGAATAAACCAAAGCCTAAAACTAAACCCACTAAGGAATAATGATGAAAAGGGAAGAACACAAACCATTTCTCATCCTTCCTTCTAGAGGTGCATTTTATAGCTAATGCATTTAATGAGTCAACATTGACTTATATTGCCTGAAAGCTCACTGAATTATTGAGTATCTGTGGTATGGATTATATGGAAAAAATAGTTTGAAATGGTTTTTTCCTCTGTGCAAATTTAATTTTATTTATATTCAGCTACAGTTATTTTCCAAGGTTGTTATTAGACGAGTTCATCTTTCCTGTATATTTTAAAGAGCTAATGTGGTTTAGTAAAAAATAGAATTTTTACAGAAGCTTTAGAAGCTCAGGGGTTTGAAAAACACCTGAGGAAAGCTTAACTGAAAGAAGGACAAAAGAATAAATCAACAACGGCATTTCTCTAAGACATATGTCTACTAATTTACCCTGAATAAAGCGTCTGCCATATACTGGGCTTTTTTTTCAGATGGATAAATATTGACTTGGTTTGACTTTTTTTTATGTCCTCTAAATAAATAATAACAATCTGAATATTTAATTTTTTCCCTTGGGTAACGGGAGGGCGCACTGCTGGTGAACAGAGATGAAGAGGGAGCTGCTCCAGGCGCAGGTACAGTGCATCCTTCACTGCGGACCTGTTTATTAGATTTTCAACTTTCAGTCTTAGGTGGTAGATTGATTTGGCAGAGATTAGATAGGAGGTAGAAAGGAAAACTGTCTTGTTAACCATTTCCCATATGATGATTTAACATTGACTTGGCACTGTTCTTTAGTGCCCTGCAAACAGACAGTTTTCCAAAAGGGATGGTGTCTGCAGCTCATATGCAGAGCTTTCTGATAGCTCTGCTTCGCAGATATTTCTCTGCAAATCTGGCCATGGATGACACACCAGCGGGAGCCATATTAGCAATACCATGCTTGTCAAACACAGCTTTGAGAAATATTATTTATAGGGCTGGCTAGTAAACAAATGCATTTTGTGAAAACTGTTCAGGTTGCAGAATGTGATTTTGGTCCACATCAGAATGAAAATGGGACCTGTCAATTTTTTTTTTTTTTTTTTTTTTTTTTATCGCTTAGACGTCCTTTCTTGTGCTCCTGGGACATGGAAACACCAGAACTCAGTCTGTGTTTTTTCTGAGACTGCAAAACACTCTTGATTCAGCAAAAAAACCCCCAAACATTTTCTCATGAAAAAAACTGTCATCAATACTTTTGCTACCAATTTCTGTTGTTAGCCACCTAGTAACTCTGTCCATCTAGTCTGAACAGGTAACCTCTATACTGTGCACTGCGGTCTTTCAGTGTTCCTGCCTGGTTAGCTAAACCTTTAACTTTATTCCTGGTAATCCACCTGGTGCTTCTTAAGTGAACCAGAGTTACTAAACAATGAGATTTGCTGCCACAGCCAAACACACCCATCACTTTCCTTTTAACTGTGCTGTCTCCTAGGGCTGTACACCCCAAGCTTCACGTGCCTCGTGGTCGGCAAGGAAGAAGACTCTGGTTCTTGGGTGCAGACCTCAAAAATCACAACACATCAGTTAACATGGCTCTCACTCTCCAGGAAGACTTGGTTTCACTGGACCACAGCCTAAATAAATCAGAAAAAAAAAAAAATAGAGCAGAAAATCTGTATGGATCTGATTACTCAGTCTCCGTATTTCAAACCATGTTCTTGTCCTCTGCAGTCAATTCCTGAAAAGAAATACTCATTTGCTTAGCTTTCATACCCTTAAATCAGTGAAGCTGCTCTCATCCATCAAGCTAGTCTGGTGCACTTTGCAGAATAAAGGCCTTAGACTGTAAATTCCTTTCTAAAGTGTCTTTCCATTCGGGGAGTGATTACATATCGTAGAGATATTTCCCATTCTGAGAGTATGACACAGTGGAGCCTTAATTCCTCTGGTCATTAGCACAGTGCAAACTACAGGGCAGCAGCAGTGAAGACCCAGAGCTGCTGCTGGCATAATAGCAAATTCATCTGCATAAAAAGTGCTGACAGAAAGGGCGCCAGTCACAGCACAAGTGAAATATTAAAAACCCAAGTTTTCATTAGCAGGAATTAATTTGCATGGTCTTGCCAGGCCTACTGCACATGCTTATGAGTTGTGTAAATAAATATCACTGTCCCTCTGCTGTAGCTGGGGAGCTTGGTGTAATTTAGAGATGAGCCTGTGGCTATGGGAAGCGCTGGAAAGAAGGTCCCACCTGCTCTGCTCCCTGACCCATGCTCTGAGCACCACAGCATGCTGCCACCCTATAAAGCATGAAATGAGGCTGTTAGCCTGGTATTGCAGTGTATGAAGTGGGATATCCTAGCTCAGGGCACAGCGACAAGCTAGCAGATATGATAAAACAAATCTCACAGAAACAGAGGAAAACGCATACCATGTAGGTGGCTGCATCTCATGTGCCATGCCTAAAAATACCTTCTCTCAGGTAGGTGTTAAAAGTTAATCCTTCAACAAAATGCTCCCTTTAAAGATGCTAGGAAGAGCTTGTGCATAAGCTTGTGAGGGGAACACCTTGCAGGGCTGCTGCAGAGGGTTAGAAGGAGAAAACGAGGACTTAGGAGACACAAGGAGCCACCCTTAGCCCTTCACTCTGCTTCAGAGGAGAGGAAGGAGCCACATCACTTTAAAACACACTTACAAGGAGCCACATTCACTCCTACAGTCTTCACAGCCTTATCAACAGTCTGGACATTAAGACCCGTTACCCCAGTGACCAGAGATCTCTGTCTGGTAGAAACACAAAGGTGCGAGGCAGAGATGAGATCCAGGAGCTCTCATTTCCTTGCAATGGGTCCTTTGCTCCTGTAGCTGCTGCAGCTCACACACCCCAGGAGGGCTTTGGCTATTTAGCCCACAAATTGCTGACCACACAGGTGGACCAGCACGGGCCTTGGCAGGTGCTAGGGGCTTGCCCACCCTCCCCAAGGCCATCCTCAAATGTTGGCAGCACTTGGTGTTCATCTTGGTGTCGCTGGCATAGGTCAGCTGGCAGGAACTCAACAATGTAATTTAAAGCTTCCTTTAAACCATAGTGCAGTCATTAACCTTCCAAGTAGGCACCAACAAATGCAGTGCTGAAGAGCTCGTGTCAGGTGTCCAGGTTTCCACAAAGCCACCATAAAGGCTCAGGCTTATGCAAAGTCCCAGGCTCACTGAACCTTTTAGAGAGGTGGCCAGACTAAAGGCTCGAGCTGCTGATGGATCAAGCCATTTGTGCAGGAACCCCTCAAGGTCTAATGGGACCTTTGATCTGAAGATCTCATTGTGGAAAAGCACCAAAACTTTTTCACAGAAAAAGGTCTAGTCTAGGAATGGAGAGCCTCTCTCCAAAGGAATACTGTACTTCTGGGCACTATTCACCTCTATTTCTGTCTGTTTTAACTGGGTTTGTTTACTTTAGGTTGTGGTGGCTTTTAATGATGTCTTACCTCACTCTCCCCATGGCTGAACTTTAAATGGAGAGTGGTAATATATCCATGACACAATAAACATGCTCCTACACCAAAACCACGTGCTGACACTGCTCTGAGTCATTCTGAGGTTTCCTAAAATTGCACAGTGAACAAAATTTGATGTATAATTTTACACTATATTTGTATAATGTTGCTGTTTTAGGAGAAATGCAGTTAAAAATACTTTCATATGAATAATCTTTGTTTAAGAATTTATCTACTTTCTTTAGTTTAAACAACACTGCTTCACATGTGGCTAGAGGAGTCGTGCTGAATATGTTACCTTCCCAGTACTCACTTTTGGGCTGCTAATGCTGTGTTGCCTGCCTTCCTCTTTCCCATCAACCACTGTACACATCTTGGTGGAAGAACAAAGTTTCCTGCTCCAAGCCAGCCCTTGCTGCTTCCAAACACAGCCTGACACTGACCCACCACGCTGAAGCACCAAGGAGACAGGGAGAGCCATTAGCATGACAAATCTGGCTGGATCAGTGAAAGTATCTGAATGGTGACTCCTGTTTTTAAGACTGTCCTGGATTCTATCATAATGTAAGCAAACATTTCTAAAATGCCTTGTAAACACCACATACTTGATTTCCTGAAGTATTTAATGTTACATTTTTGTTTGTTCTTTTTAATTATTGTTTCTCTAGTCATCTCAATGTATTTGTTACTATACATCATTTTTCAAAAAGAAGGCACCAAAATAATTGCAGTGCTTTAACAACAAATGAAGGAATGGCCTTTGCTATAGCAGAAAATACAGACTGTAATTATGTGTACACCACACTGCCCAAAGCCTTATTGTGCCTGGGACAGGTAAAGATCCATGTTTCAAGCGTTTCAAGCGACAACAGGCAGCCCTTTTTGCACCAATACAATAGGGGACTCGTAGTATTAGCAAAAAAATAGTATCTGTTATTAATAGGCACTGTGGTTCACCAACTGGAAAGACTCTTTAGGCCTTGCTCCCCTAAGGTGATTGCAACGGTGCCACTTCCCGAAGACATCACGCATGGTAAGCTATTAGTCAGAAGTGGATCCAATTGATTATTTATATAAATTTACATATTAAATGCTGGAGTAATACTGAGTGAGGATAGATTGTACTGTTGCTTTTGCCTTGTTTTTGTTGTTATCAGGATTAATTTAGACTATGTTAAACCCTCTTCATTTCCCCCGATTTCCTTATTGCCAGTTGATAACAATTTACTGAAACGTATTTGGTGGTGATGTTCTTTTTTTCTAAAGAGCATGATGATGCTCCTTTATTAGCATAAGCACTCAAACTGTGTCCGATATCTTAAAGCAATTTATACAAATCGTAATCACTTGAGAATTTTATTCTGAAATTAATGCTTTAAGAGTTTTGATTAATTCACTAATTTCAAGATTTCTATTTTAAATACTTCAGCAGTGAGCATTAGCAATCTTTGTCATCCATGGTACATGGTGCGTGTGACACTCATGAAATCTCAACACTGAAATGCATCCACAGATTCATCTAACACCCAGCAGCAGCAATGGTGATGGAAATGACCTGAGGTCCTACAGCATTCCAAGGTGATTCTTAGTCTAGGATCCTGTGAAGATGCTGTGAAACTTGTCAGTCACCAACTTCAGTCCCACCCAAAAAGTAACTAAATCCACCAGAAATTTACTCCAATCAGAAAAAAGTTAACTTTACTGCGCAGTATAGGTCCCATACAAATCCAAGAAATGTCACGCCCTTCTGTTTCACTCTCTCCTTTGACCAGGACTAGTCAGCCAAAATTTGGTGGATGCTCCTTGGTTCCACTACAGGGCATGGTGAGGACAGACACCAGTATTTAACAGTACTTAACCAGGTGCCTCCGTGCCTCCTGTTTCACCCTCAGCAGCTGCAGGCTTCTTTTTGGCCTCAGTTTCCCCAGTTCAAGGAATGCGATGTGAAATGCTGAGCGGTATCACAACCTGACTGAGGTTTTCTGGCTTGTTATTTGCAATTATCCCAACAGCTGTCAGCTTTCCTCACATGGGGACTGCTCTGCAGCACAGTGAATGCAGTGGAAAGGCCTGTAAGGATATTTTATTATTGCTCCAGCTATAGCATGCAGCCTTACTGGGGAAATGGGAAATATATGGGAGAAACTTCTCAAACACTAGAGATAATCTTGTTTTTTCAGCTATGAGGTGCCAAATGAATGCAAGCCATACAAGATTCGTGGCTGATGTGCTGTTAAAGATGAGTTTTGTGGCCTACAGATCATGCAGAATAGACCTAGGACAACTATGATATCTCCTTCCACTTTTCTGCCATGAGTTTTCCAGGTGTGTATCTCAGGGATTGTGTTTTGCCCATCAGAGCACATACCCGTTTGGTATGTGGATGGCAAAGGGCTGACGGGCAAAGTTAAAACTCTGCCGCTACAATCTGTGATCTCAAGAGATACATTTGAAACAACTCAAAGACCTCCAAAAGCACCCAAGAACGTAGGAAATAAAAACTGTACAGCAGTAGTCATAAAAGACAGCATATGTGGTTTAACTGAATTTGTCTGGAGTCCAATTAAGCAATAAGACACGATAGGGCATGTCGTACTACTGGGCCATTAATGCAAGTCTCTGGAGCATTGTGAGGCATAAGGCCAAAGAGAAGTGCATTAATGGCCCGGTAATACATGCTTCGTCATGTCCCATTGTTTTTAGGGTACGATAACGTTTGTCTTTTGAAAAGAAAGAACAAGAAAACATACATTAAAAATTTGGAAACCAAAATCAAGGTTTGGGGTGAGGGATAAGCAGAAAGGAAGAGCAGCACCCTACATGCCATAAATTCAAGGTGGGAGATGAGGGATGGAAGACTTTGTTGGCTGCCTGGAGCTTCTTGTTACACCTCAGACATTTCACTGATGAGCAGGTAGGGATCATTTCCTAATATCTGACTGAGTTCACCTGGCTTTTAGATGAAAGAATTTCCATTTTAGGTGGAAAATCAAAGGCAATTTATAGTGCTGAAACATTTTTCTAAAAAATAGGTGTGAATGTTAAAGAGCATTTAAAAAAAATAAGGCTTTCTTAAATCACTACATTCAGATAACATACTATTAAGTGTTTTCAAATTGCTGGCCAAGAAAATCAAGGCATTGACTGTCATTTCTTGTATGGGATGCTGGAAAGATTGTAGAGGACTACTTGAAACCTCATGTTAGAGCAATAGCCAAATAATCTGGTTAGTGTGACATCAAGACCCAGGCAAATTAATGGACCAGCAAATGAGGGGTTCAATCAATACAGATTTAAATGATGATAATAAATAATTATGTCAATCAATATGGTTTCATGGAAAATACATCTTGTCAAATTCATTTAATCATGTTTTTGATGAAATTACTATATACGTTGATAAAAGTGGCTGCATTGACTTAATATATTTAGACTGAATGCACTTCAGCTTAGTACCACAAGAATATCCTGATTAAAAATTAGCATCATACAACATCAATATTTCAAATACTAAATGGATTAAAAACTGACTATATGACAGAATTCAGAAGAACACTGTTAATGGGCATTTCTATCTGGTTTAGTGGGTCTACAGTGGGATCTCCAAGGCGATGTGTGCGATGATGTGATTCAATATTTTTATAAATAATTCAGGGGAAATAATGGAAAATTTTTAGGCAGGTAAAAAAATACTGCTGAGGAGAATTAATGAACAAACGAGAAAATGAAACAAAATAGGACACCTGGTTAAGCTGAAATAAACTGAACATCATGTGCTTTAATATAGTCAGAGATACCTAAAACTTCCAGAGAATGCCCTGAATGCCTTCACTCAATCTTCCAGGTATGCACAGAAACGTCTAAGCTGAGTGCCACATGAAAAGACAAAATAGAGGAATACCTAAGGCCCCAAAGCAGCCTATTGTATTTTGCTTTTGTCTAGAGCCTATGATAAACTTGAACTTCCTCCCTGTCTGCCCGCTGAAGGTACTTTCCTAAATTGTTCAAGCATGTCCAATGGTACTTGCAAACAGGAGAGGGTGTTTACACCCTTTACATGCACCTTTCTACAGCAAAATGCCACTATTGCACATACTGACTTTATATAAAACAACTTTCATTTTCACAAGTAATGTGGGCTGGTTTTGACCCATATTATTAACCTCAGTTCTTCCCTTTCTTTCCAGCACTGGACTCCCCTTGCCTTTTTCACTACAAAGACAGGGACTGAAACCAACAGAGAAAGTGGGATAAGCAGGTACCACTGTGCTGAGGGTAAAGGGCTAAATGTGACCCAAAGCAAGGTCACCTCCTCCACTGCAAAAGCTTTAATTGACATTCCCCCTTTTTTCTGTGAAAACCACAAATGGGTGCCTTGTATGAGAAATCATCATGCGATGGTGTTTGAGCTAGTGTTAATGAGAAGGTCCTACACCCATCTTAGAGCAATGCTCTGGCTGGGGTAATGAGCTCACATCTAAATCTGGGGAAGTGACAGGGTTTGGAGTGACATGTTCAACACGATCTAGAACAGATGAGCTCATGTTCTTTCAACTTCAAAACAATTAAATACTAAAACCTCAGTATTTCTAGCCTTATAGAAAAAAAGATTCTTTTAAAGTCAGTCTCCAGTGTCTTCCTCTCCTAATCTAATCAACGTTGATACATTTTTTACTAAAGCTTGTCTCTGTGTATCACCTATCATAACCTGAAGGCACAGAGGGATCAGTTGAGCTGCATCCCAGAGCCGAGCATCCTGCAACACCAGGACCAGGTGAGACACGGGTGGTGATTGTCACACATTTTGGATCCTGATGCCAGCTGAGTTTTGTCAGCTGATTCTACCTCACGCAGGACATAATGTGATTTTTCAGCGGCCTTTTGATTCAGTATTGCTCTTGGTTTAAGAGGAGTGCAACAGGTAGGTTCTGATTTCTAGAACAGAAGTTTTTTCTTAGATTATTGACATCTAGCTGTAAGGAAATCAATTAAAAAAACCCCATTTCTTACAGTCACGTTCAGAGAAACATTCTCTTCTCATAAGATGTATCTTTCTTTAATTTTGGCTGTTAAAAGCATTCTGCCATCAGCTCCCTTCTCTGTTCCCAGCAAGCCTTGGTTACTCTGGATTGCCTTCTTCTAAGATCCAATTACTGTCTCTCATTTTCACTCAAGGTTTCATTTTCTACAAATGAAATCTGGAGAATAGACTATGACTGAAAAGCAAACACTATTAGGGAGAGAGAAATAATAAAAATCATCCTGTACAGATTAGAACTGCCGACATAAAAATAACGAAGTGAGTTTGGGCATAGAAAATGAAAGATAATATGTACATGGGAAATGGAAATTACTTTCACCTGTAAAAGAGAGGGTCAGAGAAAAAAAGATGGAAACTAGAGTGTAACAGAGTGGAGGTCTTTCCCTGCAATGAGGTGCTTACCTGCCATCACGTGTGTACACAGAGTTCAGCACAGCAGCACCGGCTTTCCACCAGCGCTGGTTGCGCTTTCTGCTTCTGGCTTTGGTATCGGCACCTGGAAAAATCCAAGGGCTGTCTTCAAAGACCTCAAAGTTATTTTGAGAATCTGTCACTGAAATGAGCTTCCGCCTTTTCTACTCTCACAAGGAACAAAACAGATGGAATAACAGAAGAGAAATATCAATTCTTCATCACGTACTTACGGTATTAAATAAATATATATGTATGTATATATATATATAGGCACCTGTGCAGATAAAAACATAGGCAACCTTACTATGAGAATAACTGCCTAAACCTGTTAGCATACACCCACAGACACATGTGCGTGTGAGCATGCACACATTATATAACTTTGGTGATGTAGTTGAAATCACTACATGAAAATATTCAATTCAGAACTGTTTCCATGGGAATATCGGGGCTTGCACATCATTGTGAAGAAACATCTGTCCTGATTTGGGATTTCACCAATGTACTTTAGCTTTACTTGCTTAATGTTGGTTGAGATTTTACAGTCAAAAGCCCTCAGGCAAAATAAACTAGCCATGTACGCCCTCAGGAAAATGAGACTTTGGTTACATGCCTGCTACCAGTTGATGCCAACTAGAAGAATTTTATGATATTAATGAGTGTCTATAATTAAAAAATTGTTAATTGAAGTGAGTCAGCCTATTGGAAATCTCATACAGTTTTTTGAACCTGGCTTTCTAATGTAATTGTATTTCAAGATGCCTGAGAATCACTTAGTAAGTGCTTAGTGCATTTTGCAAGCAGAGTTCTAGCCATCCTGTTCAGTGATTTTGACAGTAGAATAACAGTTCAAATCCCAAGAAGAGTTGAGAAATTTGTCCCTTAAAAACTCAGCTAAGCTTTTCACTTAAGTCCATATCCTAAAATCTGCACATGATTGCGTATTTGGAGGATAAGGAGTACTTGTATAGCACGCATTTTCTTCCATTTCCAGTTTTGAAGGGCTTTCTAAATGCAGATACTGTTTTAAATATCTCCTTAGGAAATAAGATGCCCATTATCCTGTAACACAATCGCATTAAGGGCAAGTAAATGCTATGAACATGTGAGCTGCTTGCATAAATTGCCATGATACACTACCAGCTATATCCCACGCTCATAGCATCAAAGGCCAGTGTTAAGGACCATTAGCAGCACTGCCAGTTCTTACAGTGAGATGTGCACTTTTATGCTGTACTGACAGCTCCCACTTGCTGGAATCAGGTAATTTTTTAATGTTAAAAGCTCTGATTCTAACTAAAAGAATATTTCTAGCTCATACAGTGGTAAAAAGGCTGAAAACAGCTCCCAAGAGCAACTTCAAAGTCATCAAAAACCTGAAATAAAATAAGGGAAACCCCATTCAAATTCAGTTCCTGATGTACAAAGTATAGGACTGGCTAGTACAGTTCGCTTACCTAAAGCCACAGGCTAATAAAAGTTGGACTCCACTGAAGGTTAGAAAAGAGTAGATCAGCAGTCTGAGTACAAAGCCAAGTAAATTCATAGCCCTACCAGTTTACTGCTTAGAAGTGAAAATGTTTGACGTTCCTTTATTTTTCTTTAGGTAAGGAAATGTTGCCTAGTATTTTCAGCTTTTTAAATACCTTATTGAAATGTAGTACTATATATGGCACCGGGTTAATACACAGATAATAGCTAGGTGCCAGCCCACCCTACCACACTGCAGCTAAATACGCGCTTTCTTGGGATTTTCTGTTCTGTTTGGCTCACTGAACACACCTGAGATACTCTGACACCAGCAGAGAAAATTAACCACAGTGCTCCCAAGCTAATACCTGCTCGGATAAACTCTGAAATCCTTACCTGAATTCAGAGAAAGGTCTGCAGGCTTTCAGGCTGAGGTCAGCTACAGAGCGGGGCTTGGTGAGGGAACAGCAAGGTGCACACAGGACTGAAAGCCTAATTTTGAGCTGCACTTCAAGCTTTCAGAATAAAGCGTGAAGAAGAATCTCCTCTGCCCATCTCTAATGATAATCAAGATAATGAATTCTGCAATAGCTGCAATTTTAACACTTAGTTAAGGCAATTCTCAAGTAACCTACATGAATTTAACACACAAAAATAATTAAACATGCTATGGAACAGATGCTGCACAAACAACAGCAATCAAATGATTCACACTTACCAGACCTTACCTAGCAGTTAGTTTACAGCAGTTCTGAGTGACTGAAAGAGAAAAGCAGACATAATATGTATAATTTCAAACACAGCACATCTGACTCACACCATTTAGGAAAATTCAATAATTTTAACCCATTTTCATTTTGTTAGACCCCTTCATTCATGATAGTTTTTACTTTTATATATGTATATACGTAGACATATATACACACTCCCCGTACCCTTAGCAGTTCAGTTTCATCAAAATCTGTTCCAGAAATTATTATTTTGTATTTCATCTTGGCAACACACTGGTAAAAAAAAAATCCAAATGCAGAGAACTCGGAGTCAGGTTTTAACATGGCTAAGGTGCCCTTGTATGTGGAAAAGCCTCAATCATGTGCCCATCGAAAGCTCTCATGATTATTCATTCAGACTCATCAACTGTAAGCCAAAAGAGCAATCTGGTGATTTTTATATATAATTGTGCAGACTGTTCACGGATCGTGTGGCAAATATATATATACACACACACACACACACACACACAAATTGTTCACATGCTTATGGGTTCTGGACACTGGCTTACTACCAAGGTATGTTATCAAGGTATGTTCATTTTATGTACTGGCCACCTTCCAGACTGCAGTATTTATAATAATTAGCCAAAGTTTGAGGTATCTTACCCATTTTCTACCTTGCCTAGGTAAAGACTGAGTTAGCTTGAAAGAAGCCAATGAACCGCCCTAATAATTAGGGGGAACTGTAAATAAAGGAAAGAGAAAGCAAAAAGGACAACAAAAAGGAGCTGATTTACATGAAACTTTCAGATTGACTTAATGTGCACAGCTCCCAAGGAAGTTTCAGGGCCAAATTCAGCAGTGACACAAGTGATGGTGTAAGTTAGATATGTGTCAATCACAAAAAGAGTGTCAACCGGGAGAACTGGCAACATACTTTAGTAGCACTTTCATGGGGTGATTTGATGATGGATGGTTGTGTGATCTAAACTGTAATTTATGCACTGTGGCAACTGAAGGGGAGGTTGGCAGCGCAGAGAGTAGATGACAAGGGTGAAAAAATAAAACAGGCTTTCACCTTTAGTGACAATATCCCCATCCTTCCAAAAAAACACAGTGGGGGTATTCCAGCCTGCTTTTACCAGGGCTGAACGTAACCACCATGGAGTCATTCACAGGTGAAATTATAAATATTTTGCTGATTTACTAAACGATCTTTGACACTTACTTCCTTTTCCTGAGTGATTTCACCTGAATTGCCTCAATTGCATTTCAAGGGTGGGGAAATGTAAATTTGAAATTCAAAAATTCAGCTAAGATATTGTTATTCTCGCATTTCGCATTCCATTGACTTCACGACTAACATTGTGTGCAAATACCTGCCCACCACTTGAGGCCATCTCTTGAGGACATACTAAAGATCACACCACCACAGACGGCAGCAGCTCTTTTGTTCTGCAAGGCTCTTGCTGCAAGAGGGATGACTCTGACACTGCCTTATGCCAACCTGTTTTAGTTGACACAGGAAGAGATGAATAAGCCAGAGCTGTCAGAAATGAAGAGACAGAGAGCCACCAGTAATTCTCACCATTAGTGATCCTTTGTAGAGTTGCCAAAATTCTCCAGTAAAGCTGTTTTTTGGGCAGTGTATTGGGTTTGAATGGCAAGGTTTTGGAAGCAGGGGGGCTACAGGGGTGGCTTCTGTGAGAAGCTGCTGGAAGCTTCCCCCATGTAAAACAGAGTTAATGCTAGCCAGCTCCAAGATGGACCCGCTGCTGGCCAAGGCCGAGCCCATCAGCAATGGTGGTAACATCTCTGGGATAATATATTTAAGAAAGGGAAAAAAACTGTGGAACAGCACCCGGAGAGAGGAGTGAGAATCCGTGAGGGGAGCAGCCCTGCAGCCCCCCAGGCCGGTGCCGCAGGAGGGGCAGGAGGGGCTCCAGGCGCCGGAGCAGAGATTCCCCTCAGCCCCTGGGGCAGCCCATGGTGGGGCAGGCTGTGCCCCTGCAGCCCAGGGAGGCCCACGGGGGAGCAGATCCCCACCTGCAGCCCGGGGAGGACCCCACGCCGGAGCAGGGGGGTGCCCGAAGGAGGCTGTGACCCCGTGGGAAGCCCGCGCTGGAGCAGGCTCCT
>NW_009259600.1:1857994-1866761 GCF_000687185.1 Egretta garzetta
GGGGGGGGGACTGTCTGCCGTGGGGGGATCCCGGGCTGGAGCAGGGGCAGAGGGTGAGGAGTCCTCCCTGGGGAGGAAGGGTGGCAGGGACAGCATGGGATGGACGGACCCCAACCCCCATTCCCCGTCCCCCTGTGCTGCTGGCAGGGAGGAGGGAGACAAATGGGGAGTGAAGTTGAGCCCAGGAAGAAAGGAGGGGTGGTGGGAAGGTGTTTTAAGATTTGGTTTTTATTTCTCATTACCCTACTCTGATTTGATCGGTAATAAATTAAACAAATTTCCCCAAGTCGAGTCTGTTTTTCCCATGATGGTGACAGGTGAGTGATCTCTCCCTGTCCTTATCCCAACCAACAAGACCTTCGATATATTTTCTCTCCCCTGTCCAGCTGAGGAAGGGTCTGACAGACCAGCTTTGGTAGGCACCTGGCGCCCAGCCAGCGTCAACCCACCACAGGCAAAAAATTGAATTTTTCACATAAATAGATGTTTTCTTAAAGGAGTATCTATTTTTCCCCCCGGTTATTTAAAGTTTTCATTGAAACACTGTATACTTCAATTTCCAAGGTTTTTTGTTGTTCTTCCTTTTAAATCTCCGGCACAGTATAAATCAGAATCAAAAGTAGTTTTAATGCAGAAATGCTGCTGTGATACCTGATTCCTGGTCAGACACTTATGACCTTACTGACCTGCACGGACTGACTTCCCTAACGAGATCAGGCTTTCCATGATGCACGGCGGCCAGAGCCATCCCCAGGCAGTTCTGTCATGGCTCCAGACAAAGAGAAGCTATGGTGCATTGTGCGCTCTGCTCAGAAAGTCAAGGTCTTAAAATAGATGAAGGACTGAGCTACAACCATAACACAAGACACTGGGATATTTCTGGGTTTCCAAATTGCATAGTTTAGCTTTTCGCTGAAAAGTTTTCTCCAGCAAAAGCCCCTCTATATCTTATCCAGCCCCAAGCCTTCAGTTTTGACACTGATTTCCCTGCATTTTCTCCTCTGTGGGCCTAACCCATAGGCTGGAAAATCTGAGCAGGCATTTGGGAGGATGGAGCGACTGTGGCAGGGGATGGAGAATCTCTCTTTTGTTTTCAGTGGGCAAGAACAAAAGGAACAGCGTTTTCTGCTTTGCACTGTGCATTTTAGCTGACTGTGATGTGATAGGTTGTGCTAATGTTTGGGGGTTTCATCCTTTCAGTGCTGTGGTTTTAGTTTCTAGAAAAGAGTGCCTAGGATATCAGATTGCGGCTTTTTTGTGTTATATTGAAATCCATAATAAATAAAATTTAAACATTAATGTTGCTGCTAAATTGAGCCTTAACTTAGAAAAGCTGTTTCTTAAATCAGTCTTTTGCAATGCACAAGTGTACAAGAAACAGTTTGCTCTCCCTACCACTCCTGTAAATTCAGATAAATCACTTGATGAACACGTAAAATGTGTGATTGAGAAACCAAGGTAAAAACATAGAGAATTTACTAAAATAAGAAAACAAAGAATAAAAAATAATAAAAATTAATCCAGAGCAATCTGACAATGTACAGTGATAGGTTTTAAAACATTTTAAAAGCATTTAAAACATGTTTAACGCCATAATAACATAAGAGTTTCCTTATGTACATTATTAAAATTAAAATTAAAAAATCAGGTAATTCACATATATAAAGTATCTTTCATCTGAAGATGGAAGATGCTTGGTATGTTTTATGATCTGTTTGCAGAGAACTATGCAGCAGCAAGATCCAAGGTGAAGGTGGGTGATGATTAAGTGCCAGTGAGCAATGGCCTGCAAGACTTCAGGACAGCAAGCAAAGGCCTCAGCTGTCCTCACCAACTTTGGGCAACCAAGTGACAGCGCAAAAGCGATGCTGCATGAGCTTGCCAGACCAGAGACACTCACAGCCTTTCTCAATGTCTGGATAGAAGATCCCGCTCTTTTCATTTGGAGTATTTAATATGCAAAATTCCTTCAAACCATCATTCTGAATTTTCATCTTTGACATACGTTCAGCAAATAGAAAAAATTAAAAAGTAATGAGGAGAGTTCCCAACTGCTTTGAGAAGATTCCACATATGTGCTAATTAGCGATTCTGTCTGAAAATATTCCCTGAAAGCTGTATGGGTAGTGCAGCCTGGGATAAATAATGCAAATGCCCCATGGCACTGTCACAAACACCACAATCAGTGCTGTTTGCGATTTCAGTGAGACTCTCCAAGTTCTGCACCTGAGACTAAAATATTAATGAAGTAAAACTGTAGTAAACAAACCTCCAGTCCCATTCCCCCACCCACAGTCAGCACACACAGGCTCACGCACCCCGCACCCACTGCCTTGCCTGGCACAGGATAAGAAGCATTTTAGGAAGATGAGAGTTGACTTGTGAATGTTTCCTTTGTACATAGATCTACTCCTTCCCCCAGTTGCTACACCAAGCATCTCTTCATCACTGGACTAGTGCCTACACAGATCTTTGATACTAGAAATGGAAGGAGTATTACTGCACATTGATAATAATATCAGCAGGTTCTCTGCAACATGGTCTCACCGGCCAACATGGATGAAAAGAAAAGCAAACAAACCAGTGGTCTGCACCCATTTCTCATTCCCCCACCATACAGACACATCAGGCTGCCGTACAGCCAGAGAGCTGGCACAAAACATGTCCAGAGGAGAGTAACAAAGCTGCTGAGGAGTCTGGGGCACAAGTCTGATGAGGAGCGGCTGAGGGAACTGGGGTTGTTTAGTCTGGAGAAGAGGAGGCTGAGGGGAGACCTTATCGCCCTCTACAGCTGCCTGACGGGAGGCTGTAGTGAGGTGTGCTTTTGTCTCTTCTCCCAGGTAATGGGTGATAAGACAAGGGGAAGTGGTCTAAAGTTGCACCAGGGCATGTTTAGGCTGGACACTGAAAGGGTTGTTAAGCATTGGGACAGGCTGCCCAGGGAAGTGGTCGAGTCCCCATCCCTGGAGGTATTTAAAAGATAGGCAGACGAGGTGCTTAGGGACATGGTTTAGTGGTGGAATGGCAGTGCTAGGTTAACAGTTGGACTTGATGATCTTAAAGGTCTTTTCTAACCTAAATGATTCTATGATTCTATTCTATGAAAGTTGCTATTGTAGACAATAGGCAAAACTCAGACAAGCTGACAGGAAGCTCTGCTCTGCCTTGAGACCTGAGACGGGGAGCAGACTAGTGCCCCAGGAGGTCCCCAACTTGGCTCCATGTGCCCATAATGCCATGCCATAGGCTCAGGCTGCCCATGGTCCCATAAAGGACAATAAAGATACAAAGATACCTCTGGCGTGCTCTCACCTTGGACAAGCAGGCAAGTTTTCAGGTCTGAGATGTCCTTAAGTATATACTTTCATTTACTACAAAACCCAAACCCATCCTAGAACGTGTCACCTGTCTCTAGAAACACAAATTCTACTGACTTTTACTGCAAATCGAAAAGGTGCCTAAGCAGTAGTATCTAGCTATCTAGCTAAATAGTGGGCTACCATGGGCTTCTGAGGAGGTTAAGTCTTTAATCTACTTAGATGCTTTGGAAAATATCGCTCAGTTAAGTGCCTAAGCCACTTCTGAAATTGGAGCTAAGCTTTCAAAGTTGCAGAGAGGCTTTAAAGAACTTCATAAGGCATCCTCCTGGCCACACAGATGCATCTCTGGAGTTAAATGTTGCTCTCCTGCAAATACAGCTCCTCTGCTAACTGCATCGCAGCTATTTCAGGTGCGAGACCAGAGTGAAATGCAGAGTGGATTTCAACCCCTAATGACTGTTCACAAACTATTGTCCAAGTTACAAATACCCATTAACCTGTCCACTCATATTTTAGTCTATGGTCTCATACTTTAAATCGTTCCTTCCTAGATTACAGGGACTGCACACTCTTGAAGCCTCTTTTATGAAATTACAGCCCTGCTGTTTTAGCCCGGTGTTACAATACCTGCCCACACTCTCTAGCACAATTCAGCGTCAGAAACTAGCCTATAAATGTCAGTCCACGAACAGCATCCAGTAAAGCCAGTGGAAAAAAATAACTCTTGCTAGTTTGATAAATGAGGGATAAATAGCACCATTAAGGGAGTTTCTAGCTGTACAGAAATCTATTCAGAACTTGGAGATTAGAGACAGAGGTCTCAGCTCTCCCAGACTATACCCAGAGTCAGTTTTCAGACCTTGTTTTGGCTGTGAGATCTGTACTCTCTGGTCTGCAGAGCATCTGTGTGTGTTTCCCCATGTACACCCAAAATCCTTCCCCACCGCCTGTCCTCAAGCGGTGGCTGTCCAGCTGGACACTCACCAGAGTGAAAAGAACATCATATTTCCTTGATTACTGCTACTTTACTCCAAAAATCAGGAAGCAGCGTCTGAGGTTATGTTTGTCTACCCCGAGAGCGTTAGTGGCACAAGCACTGCCTATCTTCCAGTACCTACTTTAGGAACACTTGAAATTCCCTCTAAAAAACCAAAGCGTGGCCTAGACTAGCCCACCACAACGGCAAATGTAATTTTACAGTGGCTTGAGATGCGCTAATGAAGCCTGTGTTCGGCAGACTGTTATCACCTGCCATCAGCCTTCCTACCACTGCCTCGGTGCCCGTTTTCCCCTCTCCCTCAAGCACCTCCTGGATGCCTCCCAGCCCAAACCGTGACTGCAAAATATCCCTGTTGTATAGCCGGCTTCTTAACCTCATTTAAATTCTTCCTTCAAGCTACCTCCACCATGATGCCCTCAAATTACCACCATCTTTTAATGAGAAGGATGCTATGCATACCCATTTTATCGTTATTGTATTCTCTCAGCCCAGCTGCCTTCCACCCGGTAGCTCCTGCCTGTTATGCAGATTGCGAGCTCTCTGGGGTGCCGACTGCTCTCTTCCTTGCATGTCTTCACAGTGTGTACCATGAAGGAGCCCTGATCCTGGATTGGGGTCCCATAACACAAACAACTAGATAAAAGAATAATTTGTTAGCCCGGATTGCAAATCTTCTTCTGGAAGAAAAAATAAAGCAATTTCCCCAGGCTGTCAGAGGCACTTTCATGTGTCAGTATCGTAGCTCTCTTCTGGCGATGACAATGGTGCATCCAATTTCCAGGCACAAGAGGGAACTTGCGCTGCGCTGATGTGAGCTCTGCGTGTTGCTGCTCTACATCTAGCCCCGCCACGGAGAACCAAACGGCTTGTAGGGAACGGACGTGCTATTGGGAAGGCGGCTTTCTGTGGGATATTATTTCTAACACGGGGTGATCTGGGGAGGCAGCCTTTGATGGGATTTTTCCTGTGTATGATCCCTTTCCTTTCAAGGGTTGGAATATTTGTCTTATGTTTTGATTTTGTACCTCATAATCATGAAGGGAGAGGATGTGTAAAGTTTGTTTGCCCAGATTTATTATTAATTACAAATCTGCACTCCAGGTTACATACACTGAAGAGAAATCACCACTTGCAGGTCTGGCTGTGAAGCAGGCAATTTATATCTACATTCAAAGTTCATACAAAGCATATTATATTATCAGTAGGTATGTGATCTGCCTTCCACCTGTGTAGAGCAGTCTCAAAAATATTCAACTGCTGTACCTTTTTTTCAGCTCGCTCCTTGGGTAATTGAATCCAACTATTAGCAGCCAGGTACTAAAGTTTTTGTCCCACAAGGTTTTCACTTCTCGGTACAAAAAAGGTCAGCTCAGTCAGTAAGAAGCATTGATCTATACTGTCAGCACCTCGCATCAGTGGTTTCAAATACTCCAGGGTCTGACCATAAATACATTTTCAAACAGGATGTAACCAATTGCATCTCCTTCTTCTGCAGAAAAATATAACAGTTTCCACTCAGCAAACACAGCACAAAGATGTACTTATCTATTGAGAGGCAAGTTATATCTCATAATTCATCTTTCATTTAAGGTTCCACTTGTGCTAACTTGACATGCTACGTACTTAACTTTATCATTTTTAATTGAAAATATGAAGCTCAAGCATCAGCAGCTTCAAAATAAAATCCTGATTTTCTCTCTCACATTATGTTTTCTAAGCGCCCTTTCCACTTCTGACCAGCACGTAACTATCACACCAGCTATCCAAACCTATAAATAAGAATTGCTGTTTTGCCTTCTACGTTAAGATACTTCAAATAAAAAAGGACTGACATTTTCTTAATATTTAAAGCCATGTCATTATTTTGAACCCATCCCAGCAAGCTAGCTAAATAGCTCAGTAAAACAAGAGTTAAACAAGTAATTGATTTAGCTTTGCAAAGGGAAAATACTGCATTGACTACAGGGTGGGAAAAAAAAGTTTGAGCAACTCTGAAAAATGGAAGGAAAATGGGAATGGTTCAGACTCCATCATATCAAGTATGAGGTTGATGCTGCTTCATTCATACCCCTGAGACTCTGCATGACTGACATCTGCCAGGCAGGTCATTCCACCTGCCTTAATGTTTTGTACCAACTTTACGGATAAAAAGCTTTCCCTGTCAGGACCATACTGAAACCAATAACAGTTGTCCCATCAAATCAAAATCTTTAGGACGTTTTCCACCTATTGTCCAGGATGTGGTCATTAAATTGCTTATTTTAAAAGCAAATTTATTAGGCATATTAGAGCCTTTGTTACTGTATAATCCATCAGCTGTGTCCATACTATTTCCTTAGTCTCTAATTGGAGTGATAACATAAATAATGGCTTCTGTGGATTTCTCTAGATGTTCTCTCTTGTATACAGAGGGACCCACAAGTTACATTACAGTATTTCTAGTCTGTAACAGTCTTGCTTGAACAAAATTTCATTTCATTATCCCACACAATGCTTTAACTATGTGCTCCAGTTTCAAGTGCTAGTTCTCCTCTCCATTGGTTCTTCCCTCATTACTGGTACTTTAGTGATCATTGGACCTTCTGACTGCCATACAGAAATTAGACCACGTGTTTCTTGGTTTGATTTAAATTTTCAATTTTTGAATTTCCAATTCAATTTAAAAGAATGGGAAAAAATGCATCAGTCACTGATTTAAAACCTGCCAAATATTTATGACCCATCTGCACGCCGTGCTCAAAGCAGGCTGGACAACCCATTGCAAAAGGAGGTGCAGCTGCCCAAGAACTGGTGCAGCTCATTTTGCTCTGGTTTCACCCTGCTTCTCACACCTGCATGCTGCAGACACTGCAGTCTTCATTTCCCCGCAGTTCAAGTGAATCCTCACTGATGGCTCATTAGACCAATTTTGTATCCCAAATTTTGCAGAGGCACTGCAGACCTCTCTCCTCCCTCTGCCCAGAACACTCACCAGTTTACATTTGTTTGGAAATTAGGCTAAAATTCAAAGTGAACAACCCGTGCTGGACATGCTGCAGAGAGTGGTACCCTGAGCTCGGAGATGGTAGTGTCAAAAGCCAGCATAAGGTGAAACTAAATAGCCCAGGTTCTCCCCTGGCTCCCATGTCATCTGCTCGTCACCTTGATGGCGATGTGGTTCATGAGTGAAGATCTCTCATGAAACCTCTTGGACCATCCTCATGTCCCCACTGCAGCAGTGGGAAGCTGGGAACAGACCTGTTTATTGCCTAGAGGGGTTCCAGGGCTGCTTTTGGTTCTCCCAGCTCCTCTACCAGCAGGAAGGCATGCTGTAAAGGCTCCATCCTTCCTCCTGTGCCACCTCAGCTGCAATGTCCCTACACCCAGGACAGTGCTGTTCAACAGACCCCATCCTCTCCCTCAGCCCTCCCGCTCACTGCTGGCTCCAGCAAAGGGAAGGAATAAATGAATAGGTCAGGGAGCACCGCAAGAACAGTGAGCTCCCCGGGATAGTGCCCAGAATTTGTGGGGAGCCCTTGGCTGGGTAGAAAAAAAAAACAGAGGGAGAGACTATTTCTCAGGGCTGCAATTACTCATGGGAGGTGCTGAAATGAGCTGATGAATGTTAATGCTTGGACTAGCTGGGAAATGGCAACCTCTCGGTGTAAATGTGGGTCTATTAAAGAGGGAAGTCACCCTTCGGGGACTGCGGCAGGGGAGGCGGGGGAGAAGAAAGGGAGCTGATCTTTCAAAGCAGGAGGTTGAGCTGTGGTCTGTATTTTCTTCTCTACCCACACTGCAGTGCTTATTTGCTGCTGGGGCTTATTAATTTTTCACTTATGCCACGCTAAAAATAGTTAATTATTGAAAATGCATATCCATCTGATGGTGAAAGGCTGTCTCTTCCAAACAGGTGACTGGTTCAGATAACCCCAGAAGGCACTTCTGGGTCTTCTAGACCCTCGATCAAAATTTCTTTTTTAATTTGAAAAGAACAGAGGTGATTAAAACTGAAAATGATGGTGAGTCTAATGAAAGCTTCCTCCCTCCTTCCCCAAGAGCTGGTGTAATGGGCTGAGGTTTCTTTTCTTTCTTTCTTTCTTTCTTTCTTTCTTTCTTTCTTTCTTTCTTTTTCTTTCTTTCCTTCTTTCCTTCTTTCTTTCCCCCAAATGAATATTATCAGTGTATACATCATGGTAGTCCTTTGATTTTTTAAAAAAATCAGATGTAGAGGTTTTGCTGTAACAATAGAGTGAATGTGTGTGGATAATATTACTCACAGCGCTGGTGAGAGTTCAAAGGCAGGAATGTCCAGACTAAATACACAGCAGAAAGATCAGTTCTTTAACATTTCAATTAGACAGAAACATGAAACAACAGGCCAGTGACTTCAGCTTCTCGAAATTAAACAGTTTGACACTGCACAGAACACGCATCGAAATTCATTATTCACAGCTTAAATCTCCTC
>NW_009259600.1:1866775-1882157 GCF_000687185.1 Egretta garzetta
AGTCATTCCTCAAACATAGGAGTGGCTTTATAAATGTAGTGGGTCCTATCCTTACCTGGAGGAGGGGGTTATCCTTCACATAGCAAAATGTAGATCAAAGGCCTCTTCGGAAGAAACAGGTCCCCAAGGATCCTGCTCTGCTGGGGAAGGGCTGGAGCCTTGCCTGTTCTGGGCAAGCTGTGGGATCAGCAGAAGAGGAGCACAGCCCACACAGGGGCAACATCCTTGCCCCTGCCCTGTATCTCTCTCATCCCTGTGGTACCTGCTGGGTCTGCTAAAGGATGGATCTGGCCACATCTGGCCACATCTGGGCGGTGCATGTGCTGGTGCAGGCAGAAGGGTGTGCTCACGCCTGCCCAGCCCACTCCCATCCCCTTCCCCACCCTGGTTCACACCTGGGCCCATGGGGACCAGGAAACAAGGTGGGGCTTCCACTTTTTTTTACTCAGTTCTTACTGCGATGCTTTTCCTACAGCAAGGTCCTGCCCGAGCAGCACCAGGAACACAACACCCATGGACAATGTGCAGGATTTAACCCTCTGTGCAAAGGAATCCCTCACCCATCTCCAGTTACAGGGTTGTCAGCTCACACCTCCTTACCTGCCACCCCAGCTTTGACCATGTCATCGCATAGTATCACCACCCTAATAAGAAAAAAGTTTAAATTGCTTGCCTAAGGAATCACAGGGAAATCTCCTACTATCTCCAAGTCCACAATATAACTGGCTCTGTTACTAATTAAATGTCCAGCATGTGTGTCTCAGGAGTAATTGCCAATAAAGCTTCTGCACTGTGTCAGCTCAGTTTCACATACTCCTCTGACATGTTTGCAGTGGCAACTGAAACATTAGAGCTCCCTGAGAAAATATTTCTGTTATAAGGTATACACACAAACATACACAGTCTGAGAATTGCTTTCATGTTGGAAACAGGATCATGGAGTTTGCAAGAGGAACAGCAAAGGAAAGAGAATATATCTTTGCTTTCAAAACAAGGTGTGTAGAAATGACTCAATTATCTCGAGAGAATAAGTTACCAATTACTGTAATTGTTGTTTTATGAGCCCTACTCATGGACCTGCAGTCTTTGTCCCTAAGAGTTTCCAATCTCAGCATAAACCAGGGGATGACAGATAGCTAGAGAGAGAAGGGAACTAAAAAGTGGGAGAAAGACAACACTGGCCATCTTAATGAGCCAGAGTTTTAGCTCTCTATAAGTCTTGAAGATATTTCGTAGACATCACAAAAAAGATTTTTAAGGACGGCCATGAAGAAGAGCAAAGAGAAGAGACTGAGATGTGTAAAGGGATTTCCTTCCCTATTGCAAGGGATATCAAAGGAGAAACAAGAGAGATATTTGCTTCCAAAATTACATGTTTTAACAACCAGACAGTGGAAGCTGACAAACATCATCTCCTTTCTTTATGAAGTTCATGGGTCCATCCCAGTTCTTGAAGATGTATTCGTCATTCATCAGCTATAAAAACCATATTCAGGTGCACAGATGCACTCATTACTTTATCCATTCTGTATTTTTCAGGGTCTGTGCCTAGTAACCCCAGCTTCACAGCATTATTTTGGCCGCCAAACATGTTGAATGTGAGAATTATCTAATGACTAATAGCGACAAATAAATGTCAAACAATTCTTGTTCTCACAGGACTATGGGTATTTAGTTTTGCCACATCTTCATTTTACCTTTCCAGTAGCCTTCCAAAAATACTGAAGCAAATTTGAGGATGTGGTTGTAGAGCTCCACAAGGGTTTAAGTCAAGCTTTTAGACAAGTGGTCTCATTTTAGGCTTCCTGGCTTTCACCAGAGCTGAGAAATGGGCAGCCACATAATGCCATGCAGGAGCCAGTGCTCACACAAGACCTGGCCAACTGTTCCTGCCATGGGCTCTCTTTTCTCAAGGGTATCAGACTGACAGCCTCAAAGTCCTCTGGATGTAGTGTAAACCCATTTCTTCACATGAGCCTTCTCCTAGACAACACCACTGCCTCATATACCAAAAAACCATGAAGATGACTGCGAGGAATTAAGACAAGATTACAAAGGAAAAGAAGACTTTTGTTAATGATTCCCAAATGATAGCCCAAGCACTCTGACTAGCCAAGTGTGTTACTTCTTCACCTACTGTCTGACACTCCAGCCTGATGGAGAGACTAAACAAGCAGGGGCAGGAAGGCTTAATTTCCCCATGCTGACACCAAAACGCTGACAATTATTCACAGCATCATGTCAGCACCCCACTTCTGTTTCTTCTTCAGGAGGAAACAGATAATAACACTGTCTTAACCACTTTACCAGGTACCATTGAGATGAATTGGTTTTCCAGTCATGCAAACCACTAACCACTATGTTTTACCACGGCGCTCTCCCCACTCCCCAAATTCTGACTCCTGTGCTCCGCCAGACTGTCTCCTAAACCTCTCACCTCTTTCTGCTATGAGAGTATCTACAGCAAACCGAGGGTCACTCATCCTACTAGCATGGTAAAATTAAAAGTCGAGTTCAGCTTGCTATAATGCTCCTACAGAAAGTAACAACTGTTGAAACAAAAATGGAACCGGAGCTAATTCAGCATTTAGAAGTAACCACACTTCAGCTTCACACTCTCACATATTTCACTGTCTCTTGTCATCCACATCAGACAGATACCTAACTATATTTGCCAGAGTACTCTTATGTGGTACATAGCCCATGCTATAGTCAAAGCCATCTGCTCAGACATATTCTTGTGAAGAACTGAGACTGGAGAATGAGAATAGGCAATTAAAAGCAATTCTGTGAGCAAAATTTGCTTTTTAATCTGACCCTTCACAAAAAATGCTGAGACAAGGATGGGGGTGAGGTATTCTCTTGGATTTCCTACTTAAAAGAAGCCAAGTTTGGATCCCTTCATACCAAGCTCATTTCTAACAAGACCCACTGTGATCCTCCACACCAACTTGTTGGCTACCAGTGCTCGCTCCATAGCACATTGGCTTCACTTGGACTACGTGTGCAAGTAAAAGCTTGAAACACCACTCCCCCCCGCCCCCCTGAATAGTTTTAGTTAGCACTGGAGATCAAGAAGTGGGCACAGAGAAGAGAATTCATGCTAGCTAAGGCACTCTAGTTTTCAAATCTGGAGCTTCTTGGGGAAAAACTAAGGGACTGTGCAAGGACAGATGTGAAGTCCTGGAGTCTGAATCTAATCTCGTCAGATGCCCCATCACAATCTAGTGAGACACATTAACGGGAACAAATGTGATCAGGCTGGCAGCACTCTCATGCAAGCAGAAATGCTAGTTTCATAGGAATAATTAATAGCCCTTTTCTGACACTGGGCTAAACAAGGAGAAAAGAAAAGGAACAGGGTGAGATGAAAAGAGGACACAAGACAGATAAAGAGTATACAAACTCGAGTCTGATAATGACAGAGTTCTGTAAGGACCTACGTTGAAGAAAAGGTGGAGAGCAGCTAAACAGAGAGGGTATCATGAAATTAGTCTAAACGGGATTTTGATCAACCAAGAAGAAAAATGCAGGGGGAAAGCCAACAACAACAACCTGAAGAGTACCTAGCAATTCCAAACCAAAAGGCTTGGGCTTGTACGCGCTTTCCTAGATGTCCAGCCTGAGACAGAACCAAACAGCACAAGAAGAGAGAAACAGAAAATATTACTGAGCAATGTCTTCAGTTAGCCATCTGCTGTCAGCAGTCTAACAAAGAACTGACTTACTCAGCTCCATGATGGGTGTGAAATTCATTGGATAAAGTTTTCCATGTATACGTTCCATCCTCTCCCTCAAAATAATCACCTTTTCTAAAATGAATCAATGAATTCCCTTCTCCCTCTCCAGCTGAGAGATTCCCAATAGTCCCACAGCATCCTGCCCCTCCCGCTCACCAGTGCAAGACTGGTAAGTGCCCAGTTTCACAGGGAGCAGAGGGGATCAGTGCCTCAGGCTGACCTAAGGTATAGCAAGCTCCAAAGCCTTCAAGCCAGTTCTAACATCCAGGTTATAAACTTCTGAAAAATATGAGTTCATAATGAAAATACTAACACACCAAATCCTATAATACTCACATTTACTGTATGAAGCTTTATATGATCCCATAAAAATAAATAAAACACATCAGCTATCATATAACCATGGGGATTTCATCTTGTTTTTTTTTCTCAGATCACTGTTTTGCATACAGAGGAAAGGGGTGATTTTTGTTTTATCTTACAGTTTAATGTTTTTCTCTTCCTTTTTTGAACAGACTTTTGCTGTGATGTCTGTAATCCAGCTCTCAGGCTACATAGTTTCTTCTGATATACTGTGATCAAGTCTCAACTGGTTGGTCTAGTTTCTTCACATATATCTCTTTAGATAAAGGCTTTGCAGGAGGGAGAAGATAGAAATAGAGTTGCCACAAGCCTTGGATTTGGCTAGTTTATCTTGTACCCCGCTCCACTTTGCTGAAGGACATTAATTGTCCTGAGGTCTCCGTGGCCTATGCATTTTTTTTTCCATTTTTTTCCCCTCTATTACCCTCCCACCAGCAGAAATCATAACTGTGCGAGCAGCAACTGCCAAAAGGCAGCAATTCATAATCAGCAGAGTGATTACAAAGGAGCCAGCAGCAATGCTGAAGTTTACAGCACTTCCTGCGCACAGAACTACGTGGTAAAAATATTTGCAGCAGAGAGTAAACAGGCTTAATGGGCTCCAGTTTAATTTCTTTTTTATAATCCTGTAGTGAGAGTATGTAGTGCTTGGGAAAAGTGCTATGCTGACAGCACGGAAGATGCAAGCGCTTCGCTTAGCTGCACAGCACGCACGGTGTGGACACCAGAAAGTGCCCGATCTGCGTGCCCAGGTCGCACTGGGCATTGCCCAAGGTCGACTTTGCAAGGCTGCCAGCCCGACTGTGGGAACAGCCTGGCCCCCACTCCCGGGAATGCCCTGCCACACCGACTGCCCAGGATACAACGGCATATTTGCACTATTGAAAAAGAAACATGAGCAATACGAGGCCACTGAAAAGCTTCAGTGATTTTCCTAAGCTTTTTTAAACAGACTGCATTTCCAGATCCCAGGCATAGAGGATGTACCCATCTGGAGCTTCACATATGCAAGAGTCAATGTGTTTTTCTCTGAACCTCCCCGCGCTTCCTCGGAGCTCCCACAGCCAGGGAAAATTCCCATCTAGTCTGGCTCCAGCACAGACCAGCTACTGGGAGGAGAAACAGGTTACAGAAGGCTAAAACCTTTGAGTGATTTGACATGATAGGGGGGGAAAAAGTCACCTCATCCTCCATATCCTTTGCCCAATCCAGCCTTCACTCTGGATATATCAGGATGTGGAGGAAAACTATTGGCAGTGAGAAGTGGCCATCTTCTACATAGCAGCAGAGAACCACGGGGAAGATATATCACTTTCCATCACCGATTTTAATAAGGGCACCCTTCCTCACTCTTTTGCCAGATGCAAAAATGGGGCACACAAAATGAGACTCAAAAAAAACCCCCAAACCCATCCATTTTTAAGAGAGTGGAAAAAAGAGAGATCAAAGCGAAAAAACCAGAACACACATCTTACTCTCTGTAAGACAGATACACTTCAGCTTTTCACATCTGGAAAAATATTTATTTGTCAAACAGAGAGGCTGCAAGGGATTCCCTGCCTCTTTAGCTTCTAGGGTGAAAAGACTGCAAAACCTCTCTTATTAAACAAAGGCCTTTACCACGGTCTAGGACTGCTTTTCTAAGAGATCAAGAAATTTATACTTTTAATCTCATGTGATAATCATGGAGCTGCTTAACTCTAAATACTGCCTGCGACTGTGAGTTGAATTTATTATGGCCTCATTAACTGCTCAGGGCTGCCTTGGCATCCTAGCCAGGGGATGGTGAAGAGAGTTCCTGAGGTGATGGAACAGTCCTGGTCTAATTTTCCCTAAAGCAATGTGGAAGGATTGGGTGACTCTTTCATCAAGTCTTGTAAATACAGAAGCCTTTAAATTTGTCTTTCACATTTAATACTTAGGAAAAATGTCCTTGTCCTTGGAAGGCAGCAGGGATGGTGTATGGTCTGCCTCAGTTTCCCTGGGAGCAGAGGGAAGAGACAAGAAAACCCTCAGTCTGATAAGGATAATGATCCAAAGAAATGTTCAGCCTCATGAGCAAGAAAAGAAGGTTGATACACTCTTGGATATTTCACTGCAATAGTCCCCATTGCTGGGGACAAACTGCCAGAATGACCACTTCTAAAAAGCTGTCCTGTATCCCAGGGGCCACTGGAAGAGGAGCTAGAGCCCACAGTGGCTGTCACTCCCAGAGAGATGGCCTTGGGGAGAAGTCATGAGCTGAACTGCCAACCCTAATGTCCTGTAGGCTTTAGTTTTGCGACCTGAAACATAGTCAGTGTACAACATCTCCTGTTGTACCACCAAGAGCTGGACATTTAGCTACAACAGTGGACATTAGATTCAACAGAGGATAACTTCACCTTGAACCTCCAACAACTTTGAAGGAATATAAAACCACAGGAAAAAGAAAGACTTGGAAAAAATGGTCAAAGTAAAGCACCCACCACGTGAGGATTCACTCAAGAAAAGGAGTTTTTGAAGCAAGGAAAAGGCCATCAGAAACGCTTTGCCTCTCAAAGCCGGTTATCTAAAAAGAATGTGATATACATGGCATAGGTATATTGTATGGTAACTGCAAGAGCTACAGGTCTCCAGTTTTTGATGTTTTCATAGAATATGTACTGCAATGTAAATGGGAATGTGTCGACAAAGAACCTAGATTTTTCTTTTAGACTCCAACTTTCATCAAGTTGATATATCGATGCATACAGATGTGGAAGGTGTCTGCAGGATCAGACCACTATGGGTTGTATAAATATTTTTACCAGTTTCGCACTCCTTTAGTTTTGCATTCACAAGTTGTTACTTCCTAATGAAAAAAGCATGAGGACTAATTTTTTTTTTTTTATTGTTGACCACTGTAGGCCACCCTTAAAACATGAGCCCAGTTTTATTCATAAACTCAGCCTAACCTGGGGACATTTCAGATGATTCAGCCTTAGAATCCACCTTGTGACTAACATCAGGGTGAAAAGCCCTGGATAGCTCATGAGGTGTTGACACTAACTCTGAAGGTACATAACCTTGATGATATCCTGGGCTGTTTCCTTGAATGGCTCACAGCTTCCAGCAGCAATGGACTGTGTTTTCATTTCCCTCGCCAGAGAAGAAAGCCCTGCAGAGAGGTGACAAGAATGAGGCAAATGCTAAGAAAACAAAAACGAAAACAAAAAATGAGATTCCTTGGAAATTTCTGAGCAACATTGCAGAAGAATAATTCCACCATCTATTCAAGAGCTTCTCAGACCGCATTGTCTAATCTGGACCAAAATGCACTTCTTGCAAAGATCCAAAGCCTGCAACGTGATGAAGCTGAGTACTGTGCAGACAGACCCAGCGGCACCAGAAGAATATGACTCAGGATGTCTTCATCATCTTTCCAGGTAAGTTTTTAAACAACTAAGTTTTCTGACACGCTGTAATAAAGATCTGAAAAAGGAAGAGCACCAGCAAGGCAGATAAAGAATTTTATTTGAGAGACATCGTCTGAGAATAATTTAAAGACATAAATGAAAGGACTCCAGAACACTGTGAAATATGATTCACAGCACAACCTCTAGCAGTCACAGTTCAGGGTGATAAGAAGTTGATTAAGGAGTGCCCACTTTTAAGACATCGTAGAGGCTGAATTAATCCACATACAGGGTTATTTCTTCAATTCACGCCTGTAGTCATTGGTGAAATAAACAGAGGAAACTCGGAGCTGCTGTTTCGGGGCAGGAAGGGGAGAAAATTGCTCCATTTGAAAATGTCTATATTCCTAATGCCTAAAACCTAATATCTAAAGCCTAATACCTAAAACAGCAGTCATGACATCCTGCATAATGGTGGGATGAATGAGGGAAGGGATAGTAGTAGATGTCTTAGGGACATGGTTTCATGGTGGGATGGCAGGGTTAGGTTAAAGGTTGGACTTGATGATCTTAAAGGTCTTTTCCAGCCAAAGCGATTCTATGATTCTATGATTCTAAATGTCCTATCCTGCAGCACCCCAGTTCTGTCTGTACTGCTCTGCTGCCTAGAGAGTAATGGGACAGAGGGAACTAGGAACAGGATAAAGGTAGTAATTACAATGAAATATCTGCATTTCTTAAGCTAAGTGTCTGCACTTAGGAGGAAAAAAATTCTTGGGTTTCAAAGATGCTATTGCAAGCTTTTTAAACTGCACGCAATAATACCGAGAAACTATCATGCTGAAGACGTTCTGCAAATTTCTTTGGGAAGATTTTATGCAGCAGTTGACAGACATTATTATATGTATGTATGTTTGTGTTTTATCCAAAAATTCCCATGCTGTGGTATTATGTTTCGAGAGCTCGTGAGAATGTGGGGGAATGGTGAACACTCATCCATCACCTCCCAATGGACTACTCGGAAGTCCATTTATTTATGACAAGGTAAAATCATTTTGCTGTTTTCTAGCTAGTAGCAAAACAAAATGGAACTACACAGTACACTTATATTTATAGACTCACATTTTTAAAAACGACAAGTTAGATGTCCAGTGTGAGAAACTTTTTTAAAAGTTACTCGGTCTTTCCCTCAGAATTGGATGTCTACTCTCTCTTCTCAAAAGCGGACCCTTTCTGAAGTTTTTGGAGGGGATCCAGATCAGATCTTTTTCAGTGTGTACGACCCAAAATACAGAAAATTCAGGACCGTTTCATTCTGTTGCCTCTTCAGCACCACATTTTTCTTAGAGAAATGGAAAAATCAGACTAATTTACACTGAACCACACCATTATTATTATTAAGTTCAAGTAGGAAGACATAAAAACCAGAGAAGACTGTACAAAAGCTACTTTGTACCCACTCAGAAAAAAAAAAGATAGAGCTAAACTCTATCATGATAATTACTTATGATGAGTGATTTTTCTTCATCAGGAAACATATTACCATACTCACTATTTGCCTTTTGGCTCAGGTAATTTTCTTTTAATTTCCTAAAAACAATAGTCTTTCCAAACTTCTTATTTGTTCTGGCAATTAACTTCAGCCTATTTATTTTCTTCAAATTTATATACCTAAGCTAAAAAGACCTTTGAGAGGCAGCTTTTGTTTTCCAGGGTCTTTTGGAGGTTACAGCAGTAAATTACAGATTCTAAACTAATATGCATATGAGAAAGTAAGAGAATTTGGAAAGGGGCACACTTAAAAGTATTAGCAGCTAAGGACATAATAAAAATTAATAATGAAAAAGGCACAAGATGTTGTGATGCTTCCTCAAGGCTGATTTTCTGATTTCAGAAGCAGCCAATATTGAATGCTCTGGAGAGCAGGGCAATTCATCTATTTCTACAATACTTTGCTAGAAAGCAAATGTTGGCCTGACCCCAGCTGGTGATTAGGTTATACTGAGGAGTCTGAGGATTGATAGCCCTTGTCATTTTAAATCAGCACTAAATGCAGTTGAGGATGTTATTCTTATTTGGGTAAATACTGCATTCTTTTTGCAAATCATCTATATTAAGGTATTTGTCTCATAAAATAGATTGAGGTTCACTATTAAACTGTGTGCAGTATAAAAAATAGTGCATGTAATTCATTTTTACAAGTGTTGCCTTTAACTTTCATCAGTAAGAGCTCTTGACAGGCCATTCAAGATTTTCCAAGCCTCTATCAATTCCTATCTTTTTCTTTCTTCCCCTTTCCATACTAAATAGACAAGACTTCTGATCTAACACCAGAAAATGGCAAAAAGCATTCATCTGGTTTGTGTTTGGAGTCTGAAACATCCTTCACAGAGTTTTCTCTTTTGTTGGAAGATTTACTGTTATTTTACATTTCTCCAAAATAAATTATGCCAAATATAATATACACACAGATATTTCTCCAAGAATATATCAATCCATCTAATCTTACTTGTGAATGTTAAATACTTTGGAATAGCTTCTTCACAGGGTGTGCAGGGGGGATTGTTAGCATTTTCCAGCCATCAGGCTTGTTTTTATTTAAGTTTCAACTGACTTGAATAACTGTAGAGAACCATATTCCTCTTCATCAGCTTGATCATATCACCACAGCATAAGCAAGGCATTATAGGAGAGCTTTTGTCCAGTTGTACTAAGTGCAAAAATCACGACCCTGGGAATGAGATAATTCTTTGCCCAGGGAAGGACAATGGCCCATTAGGGACTTCTTGGGTGCATTTTCTGTGACTGCTGTGTCCCCAGCTCACCCTCCGCTACAGGTCTGGCACGTCTTTCCTAGCTACTTAAAAGGAAGAATATCACTTTATGGTGACTGGCTATGCTAGCATTTAGCTTTTGCTCTAATACAGTCCTGGAGAAAATGCTTAATTTTAAGCACTAGAGTAATTCCACTGACTTCAGCAGAGCTATCTATATGCTTAGAAGAAAGTATGTATGTAAGTGTTTTGTTGTATTTTGACAATAATAGACAGTCACTGAGGCATTAGATGATGTAGATTAAATATACAAGCCACTCATCTTCCACCAACTTCCTTCTCTTGCAGACAATTTAAAATTTTGTGGCTGATGCACGAGAGACGGGAAAATACAATGAGGAAAATGTCACGCGTCTCCTCAGAATTGCTAAATATCTTCAGCTAGCTTTTCTTATTATATTTGCCCCTTCAGAAACATGAGGCCTACTAATTAAGCAAGGACTGGAGACTTGTCAAGATTATGAGAGTACCGCTATGACATAACCATAATTCTTGATGACATTTCACTTTCCCCATCCAGAAAAATCTATCACACTTTCTGAGATGTGACCTTCATCTTGTTAAATGAATACTATAGCAAAGAGCTCGTTTGACCTCTTACCTGCCCTCCCCTCTCCACCCTCCGCCTGGCCTCAGCCAGTCTGTCAAGCTTGTTTGCTTCATATTAATTAGCTTGATTTCTTTGGCTATTTTTATTTAGCACGCTACCTTTGTTTTTGTCTCTCTTCACTTTGCCTGTAGCTTTTTGGACCACACAGTTTCTCCTTTGTGACTACCTAACTTGCCCATCAGATTGCTCTCTTTTTTAATTCAGCCTGTGAAACTCCTTATTTAGCCACACGTTTGTCTTTCTTTGATATATTCCTTGCTAGCAGAGGAGTGGTCCACACAGTTTTCTTTCTCTAGTCTTTAGTTCTTGGGGTTTTCTGTTCCTTTGGTCCCACTCCTCAGCCCATTTAATTTTTATAACCATGTAGCTCATCCTCCGGAGAAATGCAAGTCTGACTCCAGCATCTTTTTGTTCTCCTTCTCCTCATTTAGCATTCATTTTTGCTGCAATCTCAGACCTAATGAGATTGTGATCAATGCTTCCCAAGTTGCCCCCTGCCTACATGTCTTCAATCATACCTTGGCTGTATAATCCACTATGCTCTTCTTTCTGTCAATTGGTGAGCGTATATAGTTAATGTTAAAAGCAATCTGGAACCACAAAATAAAGCTTTATTTTCCCCTTCACTTAATAAATTGGAATCTACCTCAGTGATTACAGAACTTCCTTTGCATCCTTCCTCGTGTGAATGCTGTGATTTATGTGTTTATTTTTTTGTGGAGTCACTTTAGAATCCAGCTCTTTCTATTTTGGAAACTCAATCCATTCCAGCTTTCAGCCTACTCGAGGAAAAAAGCAAAACAAGTATGACAAAATACCCTTTCACACACAATTATCTACCAGGCAATCACTATCCCATAATATTATCCCACAAAATAACCAGCTCTCAGGCAACATTAGCTTATCCCCGCAATGTCTGTGTGTATGTCTCTCTTTTACAAGATACCCTGGATTTCACAGGTGGTAGGGAGCACCTTGGGATGCCGTGGTTGGTTACCATTGTAATTAACCAAATTTAATCAGCGCTTGAATAAAGGGCTGGAGCAGACACGAAAGCGCTGTGACGCCAAGTGAAAACATTGAGCCTCCTCTCTGCCAGGTGAAAACCCAAGCCTAGGGCTCCTCAAGCTCTACTGATTTACAGCAGCACAGGGCTTCTCTGCTCTGCCTGCGTTCAGGAGAAGGGTCTTCACCTGACTCGTTGACTGTGATGATAAACTGCCTTCCTTCAAAAGAAACTGAGGTGAAAATCACGTCCACACCTTTGGCTCAGCCAAAGGCTCCCATTTAACTTCCAGAAGAGGAAGCTGGGGGTTTCTCTAACCCAGCCATAAACAAATGCATTTTGCCCTAAGGACTGACAGCAAAAAAGATGAGTCCCGTGTCTCAAAAGATTTTGAAGGTTTGACTTTTTTTTTTTAAGCCTTACCGTCTCTGCTCCATCGTGTGCCTTTTCCTTTGTACATTATTTGTCTTAGACCGGTAGCTCTTTCTGACAGCTTGTGTGTTATATTTGAATGCATTTTCCACACTGTACGAGCTATGACAACACAAATCATCCAGACGGATTACAAGGGAATGGTGCAGTTCATCCTCTTTACGCCACAAAGCAGGGGCGAAGGGGCCGCAGCCGAGGGGAGGCTGCCGGAGCTCCCCTCCAGGGTCTCCCCTGCCCAACCTGGAGCACTGGGCACTGGGGGAGAGCCGGCATTTCACTTCCAGGACTTCAGGGGCTTTGGGGATCCGCACAGGAGATGAAACCAATTTATGATCAGACCTCTGCACATCTGTGCCATTATGGAAAGGTAATAAATACGAGGGAGGGAAAGGATATCGCACACTCGATTTGAGAAAAACTGAAAGTCCTATGCCACAGGCCAAATATAGAACTCCATTAACCATTGTGAAGCACTGTTGATGAGGAGAGTAAAAGAACAGCCCAGGAGGAAATTAATAATTCTGTATTAAGTGCAGGGCTTGGATGGCGTTTGGTAAATAAAGCCTGGGGTCATGCATTGACTGATGGGGAAAAACAAAATATTGAATAACAACCAGTTAAAAAAATGTAGGGAAGAAAGCATTTTGCCTATGGATTAAAGACAATATTATCACTTGATCAAAATTACATCAGAACGTTACGCACACAAAGGGGCCAAATAAATTTCCACAGCAGCTTCAGTTCTCTTCCCTAATTTTGGGGCTCTTCACCACTTTCTTTGAATGTAGTCCTTTTATATATTTTCTTATGTAGTTGGTACCTTTTTTGTTGTTGTTGTTTTACTAAGTTTAAGACCAAGCAGCTTACATGAACCTATGTCAGCTTCAACATTATGCAAGTTTACTTCCATTTCTAAATCTTCTGGTTACAACAAGGCTTGTAGGCTAATTATAGTGTATTGCGGGAGGAAAGCCCTGGGATCTTTGTGCTGAAGGATGGAGAAAAGCTGTCTCTAGGCTTCCAATGACTTAGAGGCGTCTGGGTCAGGCATGACCTTTCTCCACCCTCATGCTGGAGAATGGAGAGCTGGGCCAGCCCTGGGTACTGGGGATTGCAGATAGGGTCGGTCTCCTTCCCTCCTCCAGAGGCTGCATCCCAGTGCTCCTGCTGCAGCCTGAGCTGCTGCTGCTGCTGCTGCTCCTGGGGTGATGGTAAGGGCATGACCCTGCTCAGCATTCAGGTTCAGCCTTTCCAACACCACAAACCCAGACCCAAGCCAGGAACATAAAAATTTCAAAATTTGTATCTCACCCAAAGCTCTAGCTGGCATTTTGGAAGGGGTGCAAGGGAGCACAAGGAAAAGAAGCATTCCCTCTGTTTTGAGCCTTTTTCTTGCCAAATTTCAAAGGTCTTCCGCACAAGACAGGCAGCTTCGAGCTTCTAAAGATGAAGATGAAAACAAAGATGACAAAGAAGAGGAAGGAGATGCATGAGGAGGAGGAGGAGGAGGAAGAAGAGGTTATCACAGAAAGCCTTCTGGAGATGTGCACAAATGGTGTTTCACTGCCTGATCCACCATATTTTTCATGCAGGTCAACAAGGCTGCTTAAACCGGGCTTTACAGTGACAAAATTGCACATCATAAATTACTTGTGACCAAAAATTAAAAAGACATACCATTAACGGAGGAGCCGCCGAGGTGAGTGTGGGAAACTGATAACCAAGTGTCAGAGGTGACAGGAGCTGGTGAAGGGAACCGCGGCGGTGCAGGGCTGGAGCCCTGGGAAAAGCAGGCGGGCACCAAGCCATGAAAGCAATGACAAGAAACACAAGTCTGCCCCAGAGGAGCTGCTAAGATCAGGGGGTAACCCAAAAGTTAAGGATTCCAGGAGTTGATTTTAGTATTTTACCACAAGAGCAAACTACTTGGAATTAATAAGATTATACGAGGAACAACGTCATTCAACACAAAGATTGGAAGCGACAATCAATATAAATCTGTGCATTGTCTTTCAGAGAAGTGATCATAGAAGCTAATGAAATGCAGATAAGTGCATTAGGTTTTCCTCTTCTTGTGCACCCTCTTATCCTGTCATTTAGAACCCAAAATCAATCTGAGTTACCTTAAGTGGCAATACTGTATCTTTAATGCTCGATTCATTTGTTGTGAAATACAGTCAAAACAATAATTTGAAAGGGAAATTTGAAAATGTCAGATAATAAATGCATATTTTACTTATTTTAATGTTTGTTGATTTGAGGCTTTGAGGGCAACATGGTAAATATTCGGTTTGGCTGGCACAAACTGTGCAGGAATCTAATAGAAAGCAATATTGTTGAAAATGGATATCAATTGAAAACAGAGAGCAGCGTCAACTATTCCCCACTGGGAGCAGACAACAATAAAACAAGTCAAGCATTACACAGTTGAGCCTGCCAAATGTCATTAGAGTGTAGAAAAAAGTAAAGGCACATATGAAGAGGAGAAAAAAAAAAAGCACTCGCCTTATTTATATTTTTCCCCTGGACAATTTAGTAAGATAAAATGGGGGTGGGGGTGGGGAGGGGAACCCCAACGTTTAAATTAATTCTAATGGTGTTGTCAGATAATTTGGGGGAACATATCATCCTATTTGGAATTAAGAAAAGCAGAAAGATAAAGCAACGCGGTTTAACGTCTCTCAGTTGCAAAGACATCTCCCGACAACCGCACAGCAAATTACATTGCAGTACAATTTTAATTTTTAAACGTCTTTTTTCTTTTTTTTTCCCCTAAGTCTTAATACTGAGATTATAGTATTAAGCGGAATAATTAGGAAAATTTATTTTAAGCTCTTCTGAAACAACAATTAAAAAAAAAAAAAAAAAGAAAAGAAAAAAAGAAAAAGCACAAACCCGAACCCAGGAAGAAAGGGGGTTTTATAGCGGGGAGGTTCAGGGGGGAGATGCCATAGCTGAGGCAAGCCCCGGGTCAGGGGGCTGCAGGAGGAAGGGCCGAGCTCCGGCTGCGGCTGCGGTGC
>NW_009259600.1:1882199-1911569 GCF_000687185.1 Egretta garzetta
GCCTTTTGCGGTTTTTGGGGGGGGGGGACCCCAACCCCCTGCAACTACAGCGGCCGCTGTCCCCGCAGCGCTCTGGCTGTGCCCGCTCTGGCCCCTGTGCGCCAAGGAGAGAACCACCCAAGAGCATCCCCGCATTGCGTCGGGGATGATAACAGTCCCACCAAGTAGATGTGAAACGTGTAGTTAAGGTACGTGGACTTCACAGAATCACGCCTTGAAATCCAGAAGGCCCCACATCACAACCTTCCAGCGCCACGGTGCCTCTCTGATCTACTCCCAGATGAGCTGCACTACCAAAGATCTCGCTCAGCCCCTTGCAGAAATACTGTAAAACTACCAAGTTTTAGTTGCAATTCTGACTCCTATTGTAGGCATGGAAAGCAGAGGAGGACTTCTTTGAAATTAACCTTCTCCAAGAAACTTAGACTTACAGTCTCAAAAATTGTGCAGTTTGGTAATGCTTCTGCTTCAGGGCTCAAATTTTGCTGTCTGCTTTTACCTGTCACACAGACAAGCAGGCTCATCGTTTGGATTGCCTTTGTTTTGCTACATGTGCCTACGCACACCCCTCGCAGATCCAGGTTTTCCCCGTTACTTTCAGCGTCTGACCTTCCAGATCAGGAGTTTCTGCTTCACTGACTGCAGGTTGAATTTGAATAAAGGACCTGGCACTTAGTTCGTGTAACCTCTTCAGACATACTACTTTCTACTTCCATATTTAATGCCTGGCAATAGGCACACAGTCTAGAGAAAGCTAAATTTCCCCCTCTGCTTCAGACAGAGGCTGAAGTTCTCCCTCTCACCTAGCAGCAAATTGGGCTCCTGAGCTTGTCGCTGCCCATCTCCGCCCTGCTGCGCATCCCCATCCAAATCCCTGCCACTCAGGCGACCAAGGAAGACCCGCCGGGCTAAAGCTTACGCTGATCAGCTACTGCACTTACCTGAGAGTACCCGATCTGTGACTTTTATGGTGTATTTGGGTCTTTCTGAAATGCCTGGCAGCTCAGCGTGTCACAGTCCTGAAGTCAAATACACTCATCGCTCCAAAAGGAACTTTTTGGTTTACCCAATTCAAAGGCTTTATTAAGAGAAATTATACTCTTCTGAAAACTGCAATGCATATATTTGCAAAGTCTCTTAGCTACATAGCTGTGTAGTAAAATCATTTAATCACAGGTCAGAATAGCTGGGTACATGTTAAGCCCGTAAAGCAGAGACCAAAAATACCTTTACCGTGTGTTAATGTAGTTGATGATAGATCAGAACTACTTCTCTGGAACTAAAAGTGGCTGCATCCTGTTAAAATTCCCACATCCCCATGGCAAATTTTATTTCCTTTTGAATTCAGTTGTAAAAATTGGAAGCAAGGAAATTCACAGGCCGAAACACTGTCTAGATAACATTAAGGGGCATGTTGCTTCCAAAGCCTTGTGTGGGTTTTAGCCACATGTCTCCCACTGATTTTAATGGGATTTGCATGGCTAAAATCCTGTGCAGTGCTTTGAAAATGTATCCCTAAGGGTCTGTCATGAATTCATAAAGCCCCAGAATTTCTGAGTTAAGACTGAAATACAGTGTTGGCTGATTTTAAAGGCTTGTTACCACTCTCCTAATTAAAATACAGCTTAGTTCGGTAAGAGGTCTATTCTAGTTTGTGTATAACATATACCCGTATAATATAATTCTAGTACGTGTATAATTTAAATGGTTGTGTTATTTACACTACAAAAGAGCTGCGTTATAGGCACATTCGAATTTTCATAACACTTTCATTATACATTGGGTAGTAAGCCCCAAACAATGGATAAAATTGCTACTGTTCTTTCAATGAGCTCGTAAATGTCACTGAAGAAATTGCTGTCATGTTAAGGGTGAGCTGGTTTTGTGGTGCACTTACACTACTTATTGACAGAACAGTTTGTTCCCATATAAGATTACTACATGTTTCTTTAAAATGTTTTACATAGCATTATATCATTAAGGATCAAGAAAACCAACGATGCAAATCAATATCTCACAAAATGTTGCGTTTCTGACAAATGCACAAAATTAAGGAAAGTCAATGGGAAAGCTGCTTCTCTTTCAGTCTCATGCCTCAGTGGAAGGATCTCGGGTCACCGTTGTCATTATATCAAGCGGCCCATGAACAGCCAGTATGTTGGGTCAGCGGCAGCAAACTGGTGCTACAGCCTGTAAGCCAATTTCTTAATGCTTTGCATTACCATGCCCACCAGATTTGCAGGTAAATTTATCTGCATCTTCAGAACTCCAAATCTGTCCCAGTATACTGTCTCCTCTTTCACCCCCACTCATTAGAGTTGAATAAGGTTATATTTGATAACGACCAGACAGAAAGGATACCCTTGTCTTTTATAGCTACCAGGGTGGGTAGGCATTTTAGCACATCCTCATTTGTCATGTTAGATATTCAATAGGGAATTATGGAACACACGTAAACAAATCTGATTTTGTGTAAGCAAACAAATACACCTGAAATACCTGCCAGTAAAATCAGTAGGTGTAAGAAATTGCAACCCAGCTTTGCAATTGTGTCCATTTCTTCTGTCAAGCTTAAAAAAAAATCACCAAAACCCTCTTTACCCTTGCAACAAGGTAGAATAAGTCTTGGGAGCATTAGTTTTAAAAACACATTCAGGAAAGAGCCAACTTTCCAGATTCCAAGTTAAGCAATAGTAAACCACAACAAACTTCCTTGACATCATCAGCTGAACTAGCCCAATGCGCAAAAGCAAATCACCTCCCAGCAATCCAGTCCTTTTAAAATTTCTTATTTCATATTTTCCTACCAACAGGACTCTTAATGTATGGAAGTTACCCTGAAGGATGAATAATCCCTGGCAGGTGTTCTTTAATGAGGGCTGGTTCCATAGCTCAGTGGTCCACAAACTGTAGCCCATGGCTCTGTAGTGGCCCCAAAGCCTCAGATAAGTAGTCACAAAAGGACTATATACTATAATAAACAGGAAAATGTACAAACTTACACTGTGTCCAAGCATTCCATGCGGCTATTCTCCATGTCGTTTTTCTGATTTGCCAGGAGGAAGTTCTCAGCAAAGGGCAATTTGCACAGTTGCTCTGGGCCCTGCTTTGAAAAATGCCCTGGCAGGTTCCTCAGAGGGCACATGGCAGCTGAGGGTTAAAGGTGGCTCACTGGTCTAGAAAAGCCTTGGGGGCCATTGCCTTAGCTAATTCTGGGCAATGTGTTTTCTCTGAAACCGTCAACCCTTGCATTTTTACTCTGATCCTCATTACCATTCTTTTTTAATACCATAAAAATTAAAGATAACAGTGCATGAACCCTGAAAGGCAATATCCCTTGGCCTCACATATGTGTAAGATTTCTCGTCCTCTCCTTTTTTCTTTTCCTTTCTTCCTCCCCTCTAATCTCCCTTCTCGCTGATCGGTCTTTGATAAACCATAACATACAAGATGCACAACTCACACAGGCAATCAAACACACAAGAGTAAAACTGCACTGCTGTGAGTTGCCCTCTTCTTCACTTGTTTTATTCTTAATTTGGATCCCTGAGGAATTTTTCTGTTTGCCAGAGACATGCTGGACCTTTCTGATTGAACATGGTTTAATTCTTCCAGGGGAAAAAAAAACCAACAACAACAACAAAACAATAACAAAAAAAACCAAAACCAAAAAACAAACCTCTTTGATTTTGAAAGAAAATTGTAACCTGTATTGTCATCTCTGAGTCTGTCTTTGTCAGCGAGGCTGGCAGAATACGCTCTGATCAAATATTTGGGTGTGTGCTTTTCACTCTGGAGCTGAGGACCTAAGCTCCGTGACATATCTTGGATGGTGGCCAAGTTTAGATCCCTAATAATTTAAAACAATAACCACCTGCTTCAAAGGGGGAAAAAAAAGACATTTCCTTCTTGCTGTTCCCTAGTTCAGGATCAGCAAAATCTTTTACTGCATCAAATTGAAATGTAATAGCTGTAAGGTTGAGAATTGAAATCTTGCACTAAGCACTTCATTGCTGCAGGCTTTTAATTTTTTTTTTTTTCCTGTTAAAATCATAGCCATACAATGCCTTTTCAGATCTCTGAGTTAGGTACTTTGCCTCATAAGACCTGTCGCTTAAGAGATGTAAAGCCTACCATTATCAGCCTTTTGATGAGGAACAGAATGCATGTGTTTATACACATCCGTCATTAGGAATGTACATTTGCGAAGTAGAAATATCTATATGTCTATTTGGGAAATTCTTACAGCTACAGTATTTTAGACTAAAGGCCATCCCAGATCAATCCGCACCCATTTCAGAACCAAGCAGATTTTAAACAGCGCATCATCCATCTTTGAAGAAATGAATAGCCTTTTTTTGGCCATCAGTTGCAAAAGGAAAAAAAGTGCTTTTGCAGACGCATGAGATGGAAGCTGGGTGAAGGCCATCCCCAGAGAGCAACGTGGCTTGCTTTTGAAGCCACACAAGCTCCCCTCAATGCTGTTTCACCTCAAAGGCAGCACATCTCCCATGTTTCCACCAGCATCATCAAGACTCTTTTTCATTCTCCAAGTGAAACAAGGTTTTGGTTGCCCATATCTTGAGTTTCTTTCAAAGGGCCCAGCTGGCCTACAGCAATGAAGAGCTGGAAAAAAAATGGTAGATGGCTTATTTCAGACCACCAGTAAGTCCCAGGAGACGGGCTGAGAAGTGTTGGATTGTACGGAATGAGCTGTGTTCAGGTGCATGGGAAAACATGAAAGTAAAGCTGGTTTTGTAGGGAATAGCAAGGAGGAGGATTTTGTGCAGCAGCTACAGGGACAGGGCTGATCTCAGCAGCAGGACACAGACCCATCTCGCAGGGCAATTTCGAGACACTGGAGCGTGGCACCAGGGGCTTGGGCTGCCGCACCCTGCCTGGGGCAGGAGGTTCTCAGTTGCAGGTGGGGACGGTGGGACCAAGCCCTCCTGGTGCATGTGTAGCTTCTAATTAGAGGTTTCTTAACAGATTCACTAAGGCACTGCCTGAGGACTGCCTGCTTTACAGGAAAAGGGTCGTATCTGCTACAGGAGATGGTATCTCTCCTGTGCTTCTCCAAGCAGACTCAGAGGTTCGGGCTTCTTTCAGCTAACCCAAGGGACCCCAGAGTGATGCCCCCCACACCTCCCCAGGAAAAGGGAATATCCCTAGCTTCCCATCTTTGGGCAATAGCTCTGAGTTGGATACTTTTGATTTACCCTTCTAAAATGGCAATTATCTTTCCCTCTACAACTCTTTAGGCAAAAATTGAGTTCTGGGGAAGGAACAAGGGAAGAATACTAAAGGAGATGTTCAAAGCTGTAGGATTTGCTTCTTTTACAAAGTAATTTTCTGGGCAAGAAGAGAAGAAAAAAGACTGTATTTTTCCCCTCCACAGAATCTAGAGGAAATGCCTCAGAACTGGTCCAAAAAATTGTGATAGAAGAGGAGTATATCGTGGCTTCATATTTTTGAGGGCTTTCAAGAAAGGTGAGAATGATTGTCCGTTCATGTAGATTCAAAGATGGGCTTTTTTTCCCTTAACTGCTCCTTGAACAGCACAGTCCATATCTGACAAGTTAGAAGCATTAGAGAATAAATTCACAGAGATGAAAATAGTATTTCCAAAAAAGTTTTCCTTAGACTTCAAAGCAGATAAAAAGGATTCAAGGAAGTTTGATCTTTATTTTATAAGTATGTACAAGAGATGGAGAGAACGAAGGCAACAGTCAAAGAAAAGTCTAGTTTAATATTTCTCTTGTGGGCATACATAATGAGAAGTGGAACGCCACAATTCCTCAGTGTTCATAGGGTAGCAATTTACTGCCATGAAATTATATCTGGCTTCTTAGAAAATTCCTTCACTTCTCTGTGCTTGTCTGAGGGATGACAACCTGCTCTTGAGGCTCGCAGATGTTGAGCTGTAGTGGATGGATTATTCCTCGAAAAATTAAAACCTAACAGAGATGTAATCCTTTTTTAAGCTTGCCATCTGAATGGCAGTATATTTTCTCTAAAAAAACTAATAGACAAATTAATTTTTAAAGCAAAACTTTGTAAAGTCTTTCAGTTTATAAGTAGTTAGACAAAAAAGAATGGGTGAAAAGTATTTCTTTTTGAGCAAAAGAGCATTTCAAATTTTTAACATTTGCAAAAAAAAATGATGTAAGTTAACACTGACAAAGTGGTAAACAGCACAGAAAGAAGGCTGAAAAAAATTCTGAATTAAACAGAATGCTTTCTTCTAAGTTTTTTTTTAAAAAAAAACAGATTTTATTCACAGTTCAATGTTGGGTCAGACTAATTACATCCATACCAGGAAATTAAACTATGCCAAAGAGTGTTTCTAGCCATGGCGTTCCATCATCTGTACAGATAAATTGTCCCCAGCAGAGCTTTAGCCCCAACCAGCAAGTGCTGTCCCAAACACATCCTGTGCATGGTTTAGGAGCTACCATGGGCCAGGCACCATTGCTGCTGCACTGTTTGGATATGATCACCAGAAAATAAGAGAGTTTATTAATACAAGTGCAACATATTCCATGCCAGTTTGCTCAAATACTGAAAAATGGTCCCACGTACATATAATTTGCTTGTATAAACATGACAGCTTGATCTGTAATGTGACAAAATAGAAACCAGACCAAAAAAATGAATGGCCATAGGTGCAACAGCGTGTAATGTCTTCATACTATAGATATAAGAACATGAGCACGCTCTTGCATGTGGTCAGTAGCTGTAGTGTATGTTAGATGGAAGACTTAGCCCAAGAGCACAGGGCCAATGACTGTTGCTTAACAACACAGAACCTGTCTTCCTGGGCTTAACTGACTGATTTTTGTTCTCATGTCTGTACTCAAAGTTCAGAGATACACTCACCTAACCAGTACCAAAACCAATATTTTCTTCGATGACATCCTGGCACAAGAGGGTTTGTCTTTGCAGATGCACATGGAAGCACCAGGTTAATTTGCCACAAGTTACTTCTGAATTTTTAGAACCACGTGCTGTTCTGTTTATTGGCAAACAGAAGCAGGTAATAAAGATATATCAGCTGTATCATACCATAGACTGCTGCAAAGATCATGGCACTGGCACTAGACAAGCCAGCTCTGAACTAGACCGTATCAGTGCAGCACTGACCATGTGGGCACAAGAAGCTGGAGCCAACACCAGCTCAGATGTTTCCAGCAATGTAGAACCCCCATAGTGACCAGGCAGTGATCTAGAGAGTGCTCCAAAGCAAACTGGGGAGCACTGGGGCAGACTGGTTGCACAGTAATTTTTGCATGGGCTCTGAAAGCACCTGAAGTAAATTTTACTTAGGTTAGTCATCCCATCAGAGTCATCCAACCAATTTGAGGACTGAGCCCTAATTTTGATAACTAATTAAATACCTAGTTAATGACTATGTTGACTATAATACTTACCAACATGCAGATAAATATATTTATGCATTTTTTAATGTACAAATTCCTTCACCAAAAAGCATAGCTGAAGAAAAATGAAGAATGTCTACAGTAAGCCTCAGACTTCTGCCATACTTACAGCAAGACAGAGACCTTCATATCTTTTGTTGGTAGAAAGGACTTCGGGTTTTCTATGTTACGAGCAAGCTATGTCTGATGTACCCAGTTATGCAGCTATTTTGCTGATAGGTTTGTTACTCATCCAACTTGCATGAATGACCGAGGGTTTTATTAGGCATATTGGAAGTGAGTGTTTTGAGCTGTGATGATTTTTTAAGGCATGATGAAGGGTCCCATCTACCCTAATCAACTTTGCATAGCCGGGGCTCAACTTCCAGTGTTGTCTTTCATCAGTGCAAATGTCAGTCACTGGCCAACACGTTGCCCACAGCCCTCTGACCTCATTTCTTCATGGCGGGATGCATGTTGTTCTTTCAGGACAATTTCTTTTCGCCTGCTTTCCCAGCTTGCTTGGCCATGACAGGTCTGCCCCGGTTGTGGCATTCACCATATGGCTGGGCTTGGCTCCACCCTATCTTTTAATAATTCCATCTCACCGACCATCCCCCTTGCATTACTTTCACCAAGGGCATTTCAGAATTCAGCCCCAAACTATTGGTTCTGACTGGCTTACCCATGTTAAATCTGAAAATATTAGCATTCATTTTCCGCTCGGTGATAGCCCCTGAAGTGACCTTAGTAGGTTATGTCTCATTTCATATATTTTCCTCCTATGGTAAACTGATCCAGTGTTGATACAGCTACAGCTATTAATTCACAGCTTGAATTCAGATAAATGCATTTGGAAACATGGGTTTAGAATATCACATAATTCATAGGCATTCATTGTCTCTCTCCTTTTCTGCATGTTTATGTATTGAAAATACATGAAAATATTTGAAAAATCTACTGCCAATTTTCCAGAAAACAAATATACAGAAAAAATAAATACATGCAGTTATGTACAGAATGGCCTACAGACCTCCTACTGTTCTGAGGGGTTGATGCAAATTCACATTCCAAATTAAAAACCAAGCTGGCTAAATATTTGTAGGAAAATTTTTTTTTCATATAAACCCTACAATTTTTTTAAGCTGTTGCAAGGCAGAGAGGGAGCACTGCTTACTTATTTTCATCTGCGAGAAAGGAGAGCACTTTAAAAAATGAAAGCTATTCAACGATCTTTTATCTTTACAATACCTGCAAATGCATTAGTTGCATTATAAGGGTCTTAATTACTATTTTTACATATTTTTGTTTGCATGCTTTACCAAATCATATATTGTTATCTATTTGTCCACATGCATAGGATCACATGGGATTGTCCCTGCATAATCCAAGCCTCATGTTGAGGTCAAGAACTTTCCTGCTGCACCATTTTGGAAGAATTGCCTACAGCCATATTTCGGCCTACTTGGGCATATACAGCAATATAGTTTTAATTACCTCTGTATGTGCTATTCCCCATAAGGCCCCGGCCTCATGCAGCACAGAGGATGAATAGCAATCATCTTGCTAGTGGTTGTTCTCTATTTCTTTCCGGTCATCTTATTTAATGCAGCCAATGTTTTGTGTCTTGTGAAACAAGAAAACAAGAGAAGCCTTGTTTCCTTCTGAGCTTTGCCAGGGCTCCGATCCCTTTAATATCAAGCAAAGTGATAAAGCTAGAAAGGTAACAACACAATCCCTTTTGGATGGGGAGGGACAGAGAAGATCTTACTCCTGCGTGCAGGAAGCATGGTAATGCACAGGTGGGTTAAGCAGCATCCATCAACTTAGGGGGCCCTCTTTGTTACACTCAACACCTCATTTTACCCAAGTTCATACACATTATATGTCAAAACCCAGCTCCTGCACATACCTGGTCTGTAGGGACAGTATTGCCACCTCCTTGGTTTCTCATGAGGAACAGGTGGGGACTGCAGTCAGTCCCATGGTGGTACAAAGGATGAAAGGCGCACAGCTGGGAGCCTCCGGTGGGACCATAAACCTCCCAGTTTGGTTCCCGGCCCCACTTGCTCTCTCTCCTGGGCCCAGCAGCCTGCTAGGGGTGCTCAGGGACAAAAGTGCTGCTCAGGGCCCTTCCAGTCCTGCTTCCTTGCGTCAGGGAAGGAGAAGGAGGGAAGCTCTCCTCTCGTCCCTGTCACCTCCATCCCAAGGAGAGGCAGCACTGCCAGAGGGGCTGGGTTGTGGGCAGGGGCAGCCCCATAATTGTAAAAAGTCCTAGTGCCAACAAAATATCTCTTTCTTTCTCTTTGTTCTTAAAAATCACTGAGCTGTTTCTGCCGGGAGAGGCTTTTTCTCTGAAACTTTTTTTAATAAAAGACTGTCTTTTAACTCTTATATCCTCCTTTAAGTGACAGAAAAACAGTGCTCTGTGCCAGCATTTGAAGTCCAGTATAGTTAAAGCAAAAAGAAAAAAAGATTATTTAATGGGTAATATAAAGACCGTGAAATCAGTGCAGCTCTATACATATAGCTACAGATATATGTACACAGATAGTGCACCAGAAGTATAGATATAGAGCTATCTATTAATTATCTATATAACTACATATTTATAATTAACTGTACTATACTATAAGAACCTGTATAAGAATCATATGCTTTTTATCTGGCACCATTTGACTGCATGTGTTTCTGTTCTGGTTTATTGCATATCAGCTAATCGCATAATTCGGCTGGATGCATACTAAATTGAAGTCCAAATGCTGTTCACCGCAGTGTAATCCCTCTGGATAAATGAATAGTCAGTATACCCACTGGACTGCATTCCTCCATCACTCCTTTGTAAACAGCTGTTTGCATGCGTTGTAAAATATAAGACAAAAATCTGTTATTGCCACATATAAAAACATGGCTGCAACATTAAAATCTCCTCTGTGGTTGTTAAGAGGAATGTGCAAGATCTTAAGATGAGCTGAGAACACCCTGAAATGCTCGATCCTTTCCTCAGCAGCTTCAGGTGAGGGCAGGTGCTGCTCCAGGAGCGCAGGCAGCAGAAGTGGGTGGCTGGTACTGTGCAGCGGAAGCCCCTGAGGTCCCACCAGGGATTTCTGCAGACCAAACCACAGCTCTAATGAGGTCGTGGTAGACTGCACGGACAAAATATAGCACCTGCAAGTCCTTTCCTGATTTGTGCATGTTCAGAAAATGAGGCAAACTAAAGTAAAGCAAAGCGAGTAAAACGAAGGCGTCTTTTCCATCTGTTCTGCCGCGGAGCAGACTCACCCCACCTGCCTCCCACCCCTGGCAGAGCACAGGTTGCCCTTGCTTTTGAAAAGAGCAAACAGCAACCAACAGGTATGGGTTTTTGGAGGAAAACCATACCCAGCCCCTTTGTGAGGCGATATTTTCCTCTTGACTTTTTGGATAGATGGGCAAAGGGGACAGGTAGTGACTTGGGGCCAAAGTAAGGTCATGGGTAGCCCAAGGAATGGCCATGGGCGAAGGAGAAATGCTTGCACAGAGACAAGCACGTGAGTGGGGTCTGCACGCATGATGGGAGGGAGCCCTTGCCTGCTTCACTCCCCAGCCTTCAAAGCGTGGCGCTGGCCAGGAGGCCGTGGGCTGCAGCATTCAGCCTGCCATCCCTCCAGGGATGCCTTGCGGCAAAGCTGGCTGCATCAGCATCCTCAACAGCGGCATGAAAGTCTGAGTAACTGATCGTAATGGTCCCCTTCTGGCCTGAAATTCAATGAAATCTTTACAACTCTGTCTTTCTTGGCCACAGGGTATTGAGCAGAAGCAGCAGTCCCCAAACACTCTCCCAATTTTGCATCCTTTCTTTAGTTTTAATTTTCCTTTGATCCTATGACCAATCAGTGGTTCGTTTTTGTTTTTTCCAGCCTCACTTTCTTTTCTTTCCTCATTGAGCAGACTTAATTCTTAGAGCCAGACTTGAGAGATCTGGAGCCGGAGTTTTGCCTCCCAGGAGCACGGCGGGGACTGCGGCAGGTCCCCCTCCCACTGCCCCCTCAGTCGATCCTCCTGGGGCCTTCTGGGCAATTGTCAAAGGGTGATCAAAACTGGCTTAAAAACATGGCAAATAATATACAGGAGTTTAAGTAGGTGTGTTAGAGGTCTGCTATTTTATCTTACTCTTTACTTGCTATCAACACATCAAAACTGAATGCAGCCACCAGAAGCCACTCTCCATCGCTCAGGCTGCAGACACGCTCCAGTGAGGAAAGGGAGGGATATAATGTGAGATTGCTGTAAATGAGATTCTTGTCACTGAGGCCAACAGCGTGGCAGCATTAGGAAAAAAAAAAAAAAAAAAAAAAAAGCAGACACGCTCCAGTGAGGAAAGGGAGGGATATAATGTGAGATTGCTGTAAATGAGATTCTTGTCACGGAGGCCAACAGCGTGGCAGCATTAGGAAAAAAAAAAAAAAAAAAAAAAAGAGTTATGCACTTCTCTGAAAAATGGAAATACCCACACTGATACTAGATAAGACAGAAAAATTAAGAGAAAGGCATCCCCAGGCTGCAAGGGCAATGGCCACATAGATGGATACAAAGAAGAAACTTTCCCTAGATTTAGATCATTAAGAAATAATTTTACAAGATTCCCTATGCAATACTCTGAAATATCTCCTATAGCTACAGTGTCCACGTCTGACGGACCTTTGTTTGGAGGCAGGGTAGGAAATCTTCCTCTGCTTCTGATTTAAAGGTGTCCAAGTATATCTGGGAAATTAACTGTGTGCGTTCCCTCTAATTTGTTTTGCTTCAAGGGTGTTCACATGCCTATGGTTCTATTTCCAGTGGCAATATAGGAAATGAGTTGGCTGGCAGGAAAGCTCATTAAAATTACGAGGTTTACAGGAATATTCGGTGATTGGTTTTTGAAAAAGTCTGGTGGAAGTTGTGACTTTCTTGCCCAGGCAAAGCTAAGGAGCATCTCAAATGCCATAGACTGAGCATTCCCAGTGAAGTGCTTATCAATAATATTTGGAAAAAAATGAGATAAAATCTCTAATACATTTGATACAATTGTAAGTTACTCATGCATAACTTCAAAATGGAAAAATGAATCACATTTGTCAGAGATATATTTTTAGGCATAGTTCGTTCTGTTACAAAATCCCAAGTAAAATTTTAACCTCTAGCACAACCTTTAAAGGTATCCACCTTTAAAACTGCATTAAAATAACAAAAGTGACCAGGAAAATCCAGCCGGGAATTCTGTTGTAATTTTAATGCAGCTGTATTACATATCTTATGTATTTCACAACATGCAACCCTAATTCTGCAAAGAGCTAAGCATGTGTTTAAATTTATACATTTTGAGTTTTAATGAGAACTCATAGAGTGTAAAGTTAAGCATACATAAAATCAGATTAGGAGTTAGTGTTAACACTGCAAGTGGTACATTCAAACACTGGAGGGAGAAAAAAAGAACATGTACTGTAGATGAGAGAAATTTGATGAATTAACTTTAAACTTCAGATGCTTTTTTATTTTTTAGAATACAGTCTTCAGCTCCAGAATTGCAATAATACTGTGCTTTCTCATTCCATTTCCTCTGTATTTAAGCAGAGTTTTTGGATACAATCACTTCTTAGAATCAGTCCCTTTTTATGAGAAAGCATATTCCTAAATGTAAGTGTCTGTTGCTGGATCCTATTTTTCATATTAGTGTATCACCTGACATTTGTAAGACTCCAGCTTATCTGATCACCGTTCCCCAGGCAATCCATTATACTGCCATTGATACTCCTATTATGAGGGGGTTTTTTAATTAATTGTCTTTATAGCAAAGAGGAGATGGTGGGTTTAAATAGAGGTGAATATTTCACAGGGGCATGAGTCATATCATACTTAAGCAGCAGAGGCTACAGGAGAGAAATGCAGCCTCCTCCAATCAGCAGATCTAGCGTGTATCATCTCCAGAATTTCATTTATCTTATTCTTCTGTGCCGTCTGTGCAAAATCACTTTTGAATTTATTCAATCCCTGTGTTGTTTTTTCTGATATTCTTTAAAAAACATAGAGCTTCTGCACCTTGTAACACACTGACCTGACACACTCCACTGTCTCTGAAGACAGCAGAAGCAGAAAAAATATCTTTCTTTTGTTGTTTTTAATACCTCCTCACAGAAAGTAGCTCTTTTCTTCCATGTCAAAGCAATCTGTGTGCTTAATCTCAGTTCTCTGGAAGATGGTTTTCTGCCGGAGGGCTGGCCAGTACTCAGGGCAGTAGTACCTTAATTTTGTGAAAGCTTGTAGGAGCTTCTCTAATGTGCTTACTCATAACAGTGAGGGCAGTAACTGCAGCTCAGCACGACAGCTCTGAGCGTGGGTGGAGGCTCACGAGGAGCTTCTCAGTGCACTCCCTGTTGGGACACTTGTTGGCAGACTCATACCTCCAGATTGTCCCACAAGTGATACTTCCAAAGAAAGACCTTCTTTGCCACAGATTTTTTTGCTCTGGCCATGCCCTTGGTCACCATCATTTGAGGTTACCTCATTGGTCCAACTCTGTGAGCCTCCTTGAGGAATATTTTCTCTGGCATGTATGCTTTAAAACATAAGCAGTATGCGTTAGTGATGTATGTAGGTAATGCATTTCCCTTCTCAATCCACAGTCTGGTAGGAAGGATTAGTGATGTATGTAGGTAATGCAATATTTCCCTTCTCAATCCACAGTCTGGTAGGAAGGAGAGAGGCGAGCATGCGCTTTGGAGGGTGTTGCAGTGCTGGGAGAGTGGAGGTCTTGAGACAATCTGCTGGAGCCACCTTCCTCCTCCATCCACGTGTGGCAGACGTTCTGGGAGCCCCACACCCAGCCCTTTCCATCCCCTCCTTCAGACAAAGTAGGTGGCCCCATCCCTGCTGCCCCACTCCCATGGACACCTTCCCCTTTTCCCCTCCTCTTCCTCCCCAGCCGCAGCCACCACAAGCTGATGGCGACTTCCAATGACACCTCACCCCATCCCTCCACCACCTCCGCCACTGGGAAGTTAACACCTGGTTTAGGTTTCTCCTCTGTCCTTCAGATCTCTTTGGAAACATCCTTTCCTAGGGAGCCTTCCTACCTTGTTTCAACCACAGGCACCCATGGCAGATTCGTCCCTTCTTGGGGGTGCAGAGACAATCAAGGAGGGAGCAGGAGGGGAGGAGGGTGACCTTGCTCCAGCCTCATGGGACACTTCAGGAGTTCACTGCACTAGGTAAATAACAAATAAAATTCATGGGTATGTTAAATGTGTTATTTTTTCTCAGTGAAATATTTACTGTTTTTTGTCTTAAGGAGGTAATGCTGATCTTACTAACAGGGGTGTGATCTCAAGTCTCATTCCTGGCTTTTAACTGTATAATAATTCAGTTCACCCATTTATCCCTTTAACATAACATTTAGGTTAAGCAGGAGGCCTAAGGGGAACATGTTATTACTAGCCTGTTTTTTATTTTTCTTTGATGTCCTCGATTCTTTTCTCATTCATGTATTGGGGGTGCAACAAATGAACCTTGAGCATTTATTTTATTTACTAATTTTGCTTACTAGCATTATCAAAAGAGTGGAGCAGCTGCGAGCTTCACAGATTGAGCATGCATCTGAACATTTAACAGCCCCGGTTTATCCTGGCTTCAAGGCATCACAATATAATATTCACTGACATGAAAGCTGAAGAAAGGATGTCATGGGAAGTCTGAGCGTCACGCTGTGAGAGGGTATGTACTGCGAGACCCTCACTTCATTGGCTTCTAATAGGCTAAGTATTGATATGCAAATAAGAGAGGAGCTTGTGTGTGGCCTTTTAATACAGTCACTAAACATCGGTTCAGAAAAAAAAAAAAAATTTAGTAAGGCCTCTCCTCTTCTATTTCTAACTACAGATGCACAAAACCCAAAATGGATGCATTTTTCACCCAGCTGCTTTGAAAGCAAATCAGGCCACTGCAGAAAAAATCATGCTAAGGACCTAAAAGCTGAAAAATTCTGATCCAGATTTCAAATACCAAGCACTGAGGTAGGCTGATAAGCAGAAGTGGGCTAACCCATGGCGGGGGTTAAAAAAAAAAAATCAGTTCCTTCATTCCTAACATGCCTCCCTGGGAGCAATACATGTGCCTCTGGAACATTAGGTGCTGGGTTGCCATCCTGAAAATAGAAAGATGTTTGCAAGGTAGCAGAAAGAGAGGCCCAAAAGGCATCTCCAAGGAGGCTTTGACTCTTCTGGTTCTGACACACACAGATAATTCCCATTTCAAGTTCGAAGCAGGGGCAGCAGATGAGAGGAAAGCAGCTGTTAGTTTATCTTGTAAACAATCCCCAGCGTGCCACCAGATTATGACAGGGCTTCGGGTTGGAGATGGCCCTAGACAGCTAAAAGAGTGAAGTGTTTAAAAAAGAGAATTGCTTCTGAGAGCACCGTTACCCAGCTGTTTTGGGCCGCCTCAAGTACTACGACTGGCCTGAAAGCCCCAAAGTAGTGAGGATGCTGGAAGCCCTCAGCCCCATAGCTGGGAGGGCATGTGTGATCCTTACCCAGGCGCCAGCCACTGGGAAGATACATAGCCCAAAAACTCCTTTATGCTCTGAACTCACCTGCTCCAAGCAGGCTGTACCAAAACTTGGGCTTTCAAGCAAGGCATCCCGGAGGAAAGCCATGGCTGCGCATGAAAGCTGGGACCAGGTTTACTCGTGTTGGCACAGCGTGGATCACAGGCAGCATTTAACAGAAGGCTCAATGGCCAAAAGATGCCCCGGTAAACGCCGCTTTGGCCGGGCTCTTTGTGCTGCAGCTCCATGTGGCCGAGCTCGGCGTGCGTATGTCACGGGCTATCAGCACGTGTCGGCTCCGGCTGCCCACGTGCCCGCGCCTGGCTGTGCCCGACACCGGGGTATCACGAATAGCCCTGCCTTCGCTTTTTCCGCTTGCCTCCGGGCTTGTCTGTGTGGGAGTTTATAACAGCGCAAGATAAGATGCTATATTTATATTCCTATAAGGCCCTCGCAGATTCACATTCCAGAATGAGCACATTTTTCCAGCTTAGCTTAGACTGCTTTGGAAACAGCTCAAGCTAAGCAAGAAAAAGCCGTTCTTTATTCCCAAATAAGTGTGTCCCACATGGGTACAAGCGCCGAGTTGCCATTCACTCCTGTGCTTTCCTCCATGACAAGGGAGAGCCGCAGCAGGTCAGGGCAGCCCCACCTCTGCAGAGCCTTCCCCAGCCACCAGACTCCCCCAAACCTCTCGGTGTGCAGGTTCCCCGGTGCCCTCCTCAGCCTCCCTTACTCCCCCAGCAGCTGCTCCCGCTTCTTCCTGCAGCCCTCTGCAAACAGGAGCATGCACTCAGCCTACTGCATACACATATCTCCTCCTAAATTCACCTCCTTTCCTCTAGGCACAAGCCTATTCACAGGATGCATCTCACCTTCTGTTTTCCCCATTAACATTAAACAAATAAAAGTGGCAGCAGGAAAAAGAAACATAGAAGTCAGCTTAATGCCCAGTGGATAGAAACTATGGAGATGCCGTAACACGTACCTGTGTGGACACACGCTCGTGCACCGATGCAAATTTTAGTAAGAGGAGAAATGACTTATACGTCTATTACAAACACACTTCCCTTTCACCACAACCAGTAGGGAAGCTGCTTAATAACGAAGGCTTGAAGGTCTGCTCTGATTTCTCTCGATTTTAAATGCTCAGCTCAGCCTTGTGTTGTAGGCATCCTCCTTTCTGGCATGGAAGGCTTAGGAGGATTCCTGGAAAGTCCATTAACATTGCTCCTTAATTGGCTCAAGGTGTCGATGCTGATCTCAGTTTGGCACAACCTTCACTTCCCACGCATCACTCCAGGTCCTTGCCAGTTCAAAGAACAGAAAATCAGGAGTAAAACCTGAGAATGACACTTAAAATAAAAGCTAGAACTTCCTTAGCCTGGGAAATCACAGGTGAACGATGTACATTTTACAGCCTTCCCAGGAAAATATTGCTTTCACAAAACTAACAAAGACATTTGATTACAGCTTTTAATTCTGAATTGGTGTCAAGGTGTTTAACCTTTCACTTACCAGAGCGCCACCACCTCTGTACTATTTTAAAATGTGATTAAAATGCGTATTCCCTCCCCCTGTTTAACTGAGCCATGTTTGAGGAGGAAAGTAAATGCAGGTGTACAGAGGCATATTTTACACCCTTGGGCTGCTCGGGGACAAAACTCATACCAGCAACAACACTTCAACCCAACTCACCTGAGCTCGGCTGCGTCAGAGCAGGTAATTGCCATAAATCACCCGGTGCCCCGCTCTCCACAGCACTGAGAAGATTAATGGCAGCAGACACTGGAGCTGCCAACTCGGAAGATTTCTGTGGTGGAGCAGGGAAAGCTATGTGTGAGGAATTTGTGATAAAAAGCTATACTGGGACTATAATAAAGTGCTGGAAAGAAGCCGAGGTCCTCTTCCATAACATAGACACATTAAGGTCTGTCTTGTGGTGACAGACAGGTATTTGACTGAACACACTGGCAGCTATTAAAAAAAAGAAAAACAGTAGCTAAAAGCTAATGTCAAAACATGATGTAGGCCTGTCAGATGCCATCAGTAATAATTTTTGCTGTGACTACTTGCTGGTACGGAGGCCAAAGGACACAATATTGTTGCTGACTGCAAGGGACTGGCCACCGGTGATTTGTGGGCTTCAGAGGCAGAGGGTCTGCTGCCACCTTCCCCGATGGACGTGCAGCACTGGGCCTGGGCAGCAGCTCTCCCCAAGAGAGACTTAGTGTCTCCTCTGTTTTCCTTTGGCTTGGTTAAGAGAAAAATGTTGCTGGCAAGAGGAAACTAGGAATATGTGCACAGAGGTAAGTGGAAGCCTAAATGCATTGAATAGCAAACTACATAGGGGTAAAGCAGTGCTACAGCCTTTATAAGAAGGGTGCAGAAGGACTATTGGACAAGTGGTATTTTGTACTAAAAGTTTTATAGCGGGAAAAACAAGCAGAGCAGCAAAGCAGCCCTAGACTTTTCCCTCACATCCGCCCTTCGGCCATCCCAGCAGGCACACGCTGCTCAGAGGTGGCCCTGGCCGGCCGCTGCTCCTGCCCTGCTTCCCTCTCCTTCCCCAGCAGCAGCACAGCCATGGCAGGAAGAAGAAAGCCTAGCCTAAAGAAAAGGAATTACCAACCAAGCCTCATTTTGTGACCAGCTGTGCCCCTCATTAGGTAGAAAGGTGCACTGAGCTTACCAAATCACCCTTAGCCCCCTCCACAAGCAAAGGGGCCACGCTTATAGAATCATAGAATCATTTAGGTTGGAAAAGACCTTTAAGATCACCAAGTCCAGCCATTAACCTAACCCTGCCACTCCATCACTAAACCATGTCCCTAAGCAAACTCAGCGCTCAGGCACACACCTTCATTTGCAAGACAAGATTTAAACCTCTGTCCCTCACTTCTGTCCCGCCGGTGTTTACAAGGTGTCCTAGTTTGGGCTTGTTTCCAGTGGCACTTTTGGGAGAGATAGTTGGGCTTCACAGCTCGGGAGCTGCATCTCTCAGCCCAGTTTCCCAAATATTGAAATATGGCTGCAACGCCAACCTCTGCTCTTTTCATGAAACTTTTACATTTCAGCCTGAACACTCTGTGTCTCTGTGTCCAAAAAGACTTCGGGTCTTTCGTCCCTTCTGCTGAAAAGTCCATTCCCTGCCAACAACCGGCTGCTGCTCTTTATTTTTATATCTTATTCTTCATGCATAAAACAGGGTACAGCTTTCCCAGGACCAATTTCACCACTAGAAACGTTTCCCCCAACTTCAGAGTTAAAAACAACAAGGAAACTTGAAGCGAGAACGAAACTAATCATCTGCCGCCCTTAAAGCTGGTGAGGCTTTTAGTCTTGCCAGCAGCAGATCTCCGATGAGGTCTTTGCAGAGTAATGCAGCGGCGGCGCGCCGTGGCTCGGTGTGACAGATCCAAATGTATCCTGTCTGTCCAAAGGGGGCCAGCGGCTCACAGCAGCTGTCGAGCTGCTTTGTAAACAAGTGGGGGACATAGCTGTTTAACCTAGAATCGTGCGTCTGAAAATATGCTTTGCCTCTCCAAGGATTTTGCTGGAAATGCTTCAAAGGATTCTGTTTTTCCCAGAAAGCTGCATCATGTGGTGTTTATCAACTCCTAGAAAGTACTCGCAGCCTTCTTCCATAGGAGAGCGGCACTTAGCAGTTTGACAGTAAAATCACACATGACTTGTTAAGCACAACTTCCTAATGTAGCTCCCTGTCTGTTGCAACAGTCTCCCTGGTGGTAAAAAAATACAGTACATTACACTCGCTATAGCAACTGTGATGGCAATATGCAGATTACATGACCATATCGCTCTCCAGCATCTAAAAAAGAAATATTTATTTTAGCATAGTCGGTACTCTTTTCACAGTCTCTTCTTTCACTGTTCTTTTGTGTTACACTGTCTTAACTTCATCCCAGGATCTCTCCGGTATTGCTTGATACCAACCATTTTCTTTCTTACACACAGGCCTTTATATCCAAGCCGACCCTTTGTATTCCTTAGTCATCCACGCTGACCTCTGTATCCCAGTGTCTTTATTTCTAAATAGTGCACGCAACCCAGTTCATGGATCATTTTATCTTACAATACATACCAATTCACATACGTGTCTTCATTCTCTCCTGTGGTTTATCCTATTCTTCTGCCTTCTTCCACCTATTATATCTTTCTTTCAAAATGTGCCCTGCTGAAAGACTTTTTTCCCCTATCTTTTAATTGGGTTTTTAACAGAACCTAGAGTAAATGAGGGCTATTCTTATTTTGGAAACCTGTTACATAACAAATTCCCATCTTTTGCAGATTTCCTCTAAAAAAATCTCTGGTTTTCACGTCAAGGACTACTTTTTCCTGATCGTTTTTTATTCTTTGTGCAAGGGCACTATAAGGAAAGATGTGTTATTTGAGCTGCAGCTACAGACTCATTGTAACCCCAGGAATAATGACATTCTGGTTTGAAGCTCAAGTGTCGAATCATTCTTCTTTAGGACTGAATTAAATCAGCTAATTGTTTTTCCATCTCTAGAACAGGAGCAATATTGTACACCCTACCCTACAGGGCTGTGCGAGGTTGAAATAATGACAATGAAGTCATAAGCTACCCCAGACCATCCAAATCGGTCTTGAAAAATCTATTGCCATGCTCTTTTTCTCATTCAGTATTGTGGTTTATCCTTTCCTCAGCAAATAGGTTTGCCAAGTCTAGTCTGAAGCCTGCACGCTGCTGAAAGGATATTGTACTGAAATAGGAGTGTAGGTGTGGATGACGACTGCCAGAAACATCTCCTATTACCCCAATGAGAGAAAATGGCAGCCAACTTCCATGTATCCTGGTCTGGAAAATGGCGAAACACCATATTTTTGGAAGCCGTAAATGGATAAGCGGCAGGTAAAAGCTAAGTGCAGTGTGAATTCTGTGCAAAAAGGCCACAGATCACAGATCACAAGGAATTAGAGAATCTAAGAGAATAATCTAAGAGGGATAAATAAGTGAAGCAGGCATGTCACTAGCCCAACAGGCTTAAATAGCACGGGTCAGAAATCTTTAGACCCATGCGTTCTCTGTACCTGACCGACCCTCATCTGCATCATTGTAGACATACCCCTCCAGTATGGCAGAGAATAGGTTGGTCATTCATGTTGAGCTTTTCTTTGGCTGGATTTTGCCACGTGAATCATGTCCTGCAAGGTAGAGTCTGCGTCCAGCTTGCATTAAGTGTCTAAGCACATCCCACATTTCTTGCATAGGATGTACACAAGGATATGTTTTTTAAAGTCATGGGGGTTTTATGTGTCTCATGAGAACATATATGGACTGTTTCCTTAAAATTGTAGCAGAAGATCAGGCAGGAGAAAAGATAGTAAAGACTGTAGTAAGTATCTCTACAACAGAGCAACAGAGGAGTCTAGGTATTAGGTAGATGGTTTTGTATTAAGTACTATATGCAGCTTGAGAAAAAATACAGTTTCCCTGTATCTTTCTCAGCCTCATGGAGAATCCAGTTCTTTTGCAGGCTCCATACCTGCTGGACAGAAATCCTAGTTTATTGGCACATTAAGAAAGTGGAAAAAATAAAGGAAAAGCTTTACCAGTTTTATTTTATTGCAACTTTTTTTTTTTTTTTGAAAAAGGGAATTGTGGAGGCTTTTTGCATTGCTTAAAAAGTTAGTGTTGACTTTAGGATTGGGTTGGGGTTTGGCAATTCAAAAATAATAATATTAAAAGTATGGATTTTCATATATTCCTCAATTTGGTTTTCAGTACAAAAGGAGGGGAACATTTTTAAGAGTGCTGAATGGAAGAAAACAGGAAATTCATGGGCTTTCTTACATTTTTTTCTAACTCTTCCATGAGGAAGAAAAGGAGATTTCTTCACTTTTACTTATGTTAACTCCATACTTTTGCCCTCCACCCCTTTTTTTCCATTTGAAATGAGGGGGGATGAGGAGATAAAAAGAAAATCAGCAGATGAAAATAAAACCAAAACTGGCTAATTTTCATTTTTTAGAAACTAAATTACTGAAATCTTTGTTGATATATGAAAATAGAAACAATCTTTCATCTAATATTTTCTAAGTATAACTAAAAAAAAAACATGTCAAAAAAGACTTTTGATTCCAATGACATCGCATCTTCCAAAATGCATTTTTTGGACAAAAATTTCTGCTCATTCTGCCGTAGTTATTGACACTGACCTTCTACGTGTAGATTCAAAGAGATTAATTAAAGGCGAGCAGCATTGCTAAATTGTCAGCAGCTGGGGGATGAAAGCGATTCTGAAGAGTAATTCTCCAATGACACTGTGGTAAGGCAGGACATTTAGTGGCTAAATTATCTCCCTCCTGAATTTAAACCAAGTCTGGTGAAATGGTGGTTTTCTGAAACTCCCTTTATGGTCAAATTCTCTTGCCAGTGGTGTGACTTTTTTTACAAAGCAAAAACAAAATATAAAATAAATGGTATAATTAACATTAAATGGTGCAAGTATACAGAACTTACTGTGCACTAGGGATTATACACAAGATGAACTTTATAGTTTTTACATTTCAATTTTATAATTATTTTTTCCCCTGTATTTCTCAATATGTTCCACTGGCATTCAAAGAACAAGAGTAGAGTTCCCCTGTGGTTAATTTAACCCTAGGAAATTCCCCAGTGCATAATCAAAGACTGCACAGTGGCTAACATTTCCCTCCTGTTTCAAAACTAATGAAGTTAAATCCTGCTGGCTAAGACAGTATTTCTAAAAGTCTATAAGACTTTAAATATAGTAACCGAACAAGCATCAGTCACACTACAAAATGCATTTTTTACCACCTGTTTAAAAGAGGCAGCACGGCCGCGGAAAGACCTCATCCAGGGGCTTGAACCAGCCTCATTATCACCTATGAATTAAATTGAAACTGCCAAAAGTCACAGCAGTGAATTCTAGACATGACAGTCAGACCATTGCCCATGACACGGGGGCAAAACGCCTTCCCCGGACCGGGCCTGGGATTTGCTTTCTTCATAGCTATTACCCACATGGGACTAAACTCCTCCAAAATGTGCTCAAGTGGGTCACGGGAGTAAGAAATCTGCATATCTTAAGCAATTAGGGCTGTTGAAAACAGTCGTATCAGGGAATAAATCACTGTTTAAACCGTGTTGCTAATAGGAGCACCAGGGTGAGCAAAGTGGTGTGAAGCCCAGCAGCACGATGGCAAATATCTGAGCGTTTGTCAGCATTTGTGTCCCTCTTTGCTGCTGAGATATCCCTGCAGGGGAAAGAAAAGTGGGAAACTCATGCACATGTATTTTGCACGGATATTTGTGTGACCGCTCAAACTTTGTGTTCTTGTGGCTACCCTGAATGCTGTGAGGTGGAAATCACCCAGCCAAGGAGTAGAAACCCAAACCATCAGTCCCACCAGACAAACCACAAGTCGGGCCAAGCAAAATCCTAAACGCACCAGGGCATAAGTGGTTTAGGTACCATTCACTTAACATTATGTGTGTATGTTAGATTTGTAAATAGGATGAAAATCATTGGAAATAAGAAAATAACTAGAAGCAGTTCATTTTAACAGAATGAGCAAGGTAAGCATATTAGTAATATTTCTCCTTTTTCAAAAAAAATCATTCTTGAAGCCCTTGGAGGCAAATTTGTTGGTGGCTCAGTATAACAGTGTTCTCTTCAGTTCACAGGAGTCCTGCAAGCACGTCTCATAATCAACACCTCTTTAAATCCAAACTTATTTTTTCCTGTCATTATTTAAAGCCCAATGAAAACTGTCTAGGAAAAAAAGTTGCTTTCAGTTCCTGTTCAGAACTGCAACCATCTCCTTTCTTTACTGTGTTTTTATCAGTTTAATAATCTCAAATGAACCAATTAACCCTAAATTACATGAAGAGCCAAAATAAGAGGCACTTGACGATTCCCAGGATTTGTTCTCAGCCAGCTTCTCTTTGGCGAAAGATGAGATTTTTCTGTGTTAATGCATTTCTTCCGTCCAGCCCACTTCTGCTGCTGTTTTCTCCAATGCCATCAGTAATTGGATTAAACCCTGACAGATCCCTCTAGTTCATTAAAGGTGGGAGGAAACAACACATACTGGGACAAAACCATCCCTGCCCCAAATCCAGCAAAACCAATCCAGTATTATCACAGATGAATTTAGCTCACTCTGTCTTAATCTAGCCAGTGACCCCTCCACCCCACCTAACAGCAGAGTCGTTACACGGTTTTCTACCCAGGATTTTTATAATTGGAGAGACAATGTCTTAATTTTGCCTTTACCCACTGCTAAAGCAACTGGAGTACAGCAAAGCCAAAGTGAACAGCCGGGGTCAGGGCAAAGGAATGACAAAATGACCCAAAATGAAACTGAGGAGCAGGTAGCTCTCAGCGCATGCTTCTCCTGCTCTCTTCTGCACTGTCAATTTACATGACGGACTGTTTGCAGTGGTTGGGTTTGATCCAAAGATTAGACACTTTCCATGTATGGTTGGAGCAAATTACATCCAAGCAGAGGTTTGGTGGGGCTTTTCTGGAATGATTTTTCTTTTTTGATGGTTGGTTTGTATTGGTTTTTAGGATATTCTGTTGATATTATATTAAACAAAAACGTCACATTTATTACAGTCATTAACTACAGTATTAAGGGCTCGAGAACATCATGGTATCAGCGGTTTCGTAAAGCTCTTGAACTGATTTTCAAGATTAAATCAGCAAGCAACTTCTAACACAGTTCTCTATGGAAATAAACAGCGAGTAGCAAGAGGTGTACCTGGCTACAGATACGGGCTTGAGGGAGTCCAGAAACTGCACAGCTACTTTTGCATAAATTTCTTAAAGTTTCTGGGAAGAGGGGGCTGCGCTCTGCAAGGAAATGCCTTGGGAAGGCCAGAAGCAGGCAGGTCCAAGGCACCGTGCAGCAAAGCCATGGGCTCCGGGAACACATCCTGCAGTGCCGGCGCCTGGGTGGCGCAGAGGGAGAGGACGGGGGTCCCAGCCAGGATGCACGCAAGACAGCACAGCAACTGGGACTGAAACTGCCCTTCATGAGGGGTGTCCTGACACCTCCCAGAACTGGGGTCCTGGCCCAGAGCTCAGGTGCCCCTTTGCCTGCAGCCTCGGTGGGGGCAGCTCTCCCTGCTGCACCAAAGCCTCTCCTACCCTGGAGCACTGTCAGCGCCTCCCTTTCCCCCATACTGGGTTCCCACCTCAGATTCCTCTTTTACCCCCATCCTTTTTTTCAAATCTCCTCCCAACACAGTGCTTCAAGCTCCTCCCTGTCCACCTGGACTGAAGGTTGGGAGCAAAGAGAGGACACATCTGGAGTGTGGGGAGATGAAAGAAAGAGGATACACAATAGCCCAAGCCTGGGGTACTCAATATTACACTTTAGGCCAGATCCAGAGTGAATGTCAAGCCAGCCCAGAAGACAAGGGAAAAAATCTCACTGTGAGCAAGAACCTACATTTTCCCCACATGTTCCCTGTAGGAAAACACCAGGCTGGGTTGTAAAGATTTAAGAACTGCGCTTGTTTGCTGCAGGAGAACACTTGGCAAAGAAATAAATGGGAGGCTTACTTTGCTTTGGGGAGAGTTGTGCTGTATTTGATTTATTCTGAATTTATGACTTTCACAAAGACAGTTGCTAAGGGACACTAGTGCAGGAAAGGACAGAGGTAGCAATGACACGTTTTATCATTTTTTAAAATAAAATAACTTACTTGATCCTGTTTTAGAGCCACTGCACTGCACCAGCAGTTTTACCTCTTTTTGTGTACACTACAACAGGCAGGTTTCAGCATAAGCAGCACCTGCCTCTCCAGTTACTCTTCTACATCTTTAAATGCCACCATCATACCCCTTCCATTGCACCTGGGCAAGAGTTAGTTCAAATCAATCTGTTTCCATCATTACCAATCTATTTTCCGGGGACTAACTACTTACAACCCCTTTGGTCCTGTAATCATTTTAAACTCTACAGAGCAAGGTTTTCCAGAAGTATTTTATCCATACATTGCTGTAGGGCTTTAATTGCATCAAAACAGGTGTTATCCTTGCATATGTCTTTCCCCCCACCCCAAATAATTTAACTGCAATTGTTAAAACCTGCATTAAAAAGCCCAGATTTCCATATTGCATGGTGCAGTTTTTAAAACGATGAGCCTGAACCTGGAAGCTGAGCAGAGTGTGAGCTGCAATTTTTCAGATCCGCAAACCAATAAATTAACATAACAGGAACTAAAGGAGAAATCTGATTACATGAAATTGCCAGCCAGATGCCAAGAATGCTGTCAGAATCGTTTACAAATATTCGCTGCTGTTGCAGCTCTATTCTAAAAGTCATCCCTTTTTCGAGTATTTCTACTTTCCTAGAAACTCTGAGGTGCCTCCTTGGCACAAAACTCAAAAGCAGGCATGCCAAGGTCAAAAAAAAAGGCTCCAAAGGCAGTTCCTGTGCAATTCCTCTGGAGCCGTGCGGCCACGCACTGATGTTGGCACATGAGCTGGGGCTTCCCCAAAGGTTGTGAATGGAGCTGGCTGAAATCACCCAGGCAAATGATTTATTGGCTGAAAAATGCAAGGTAGGGTCAGACAAAACGTGTTATACATTTATGACAAATATAGTTGTAGTTTCAGTTTAAGAAGTTGGAAAATGTTGAAATATTCTAGGATGCCACCTTCTCAATGAAAAATTTTAACAGCAGTATCCCAGGGCTACAGGAGATCGATCACTGCTTCTTTTCTTCTTTTAACTTTTCAGCATTTTTAATACTTCCCCTGGTTAATGAAATGAGCAAGGGCTTTTTCAGTTAAGTAAAATATTAGGTTCAGCCCAAAATTATTACTCTTCCTCACATTTTCTGTTTCTGCCCCCAACCTGAAAAATCAGTAATGTACATGTTATACTCATGGCCTACATTAATCAGAAACATTTAGAACTCAATCTGGATTGAACAGGCAGTAGCAGATAACATTCTTAAACCAGCTTAAAAAGGTAGCCTATGGCTCTAACCAAGATTTTAAGTTCTTTCACAGCAGTGCAGAATAGATATTGAGGACAGACTATGGGCAGCAGACAGAAATCCCACTTTCATTCCTAGAAAAATGTTGCCACACACTTCCCAAGAGACAGAATTTTCTGATAAGAGCAGTATCTGGAAGAGGAGAGGGTTCAGGGGGGACCTCACTGCTGTCTGTATTGGAAGGTACAGAGAAAATGGGAGCCAAACTCTTCTTGGATGTGTGTGGTGATGGGAGTAGCAGCAAAAGACACAAGCCAGAACATGGGAAATTCTGACTGAATATTAGGAGAATTATTTTTTACCATAATGGTGGACAAACACTGGACCAGGCTGACCAGAGGGTCTGTGGGCCTCCATCCTTGAAGGTGTTCAAGACTGGAGGGGACACAGCCCTGAGCAACCTGACCTGATTAATCCTGCTCTGAAAGAAGTTGGACGAGATGACCTCCAGAAGTCTCTTCCTACCCAAATCACTCTGTGTTTCTATGATTATATGATTCTAAGATTGAATGATGATACATATGGACAACAACATTTCTCAGCTCATATTCTTAAGACTTCCCACCTTAGGGAAAGTTCAAGGGGAAAGAAGAGATTCCCTGCAGTATGTGCTTAGAACGAGGTGGCTTGGGCTTTACCCTGGTCCACTGTGGTTTGTACTTTGTTCACCACAGCTTCCTTCTCCATTGAATCAGGGACTTTTATTCATGGTTTAACTACATGTCTGCCCTTCTGCATCTTCTGTGGGAGACAAAGTATAAATGGAAAGAAATCTCATGGAAAATCTTCCCTTCAGTGGAATTTGAGGACTTCAGCAGCTCTTGGGCCTTCTGTATATCTCACCTCCCTCACTCACTTGCATGGGAAGAACACGATATATTGTGAAACTCATTAGGCGGTGCACACTCTGTCTCCCTCTAAATCCTTTTCATCATGTTTGCATAAATAAGGAATTCACTGTATGTAAAAAGCATTAAAAGGATAAAATTACTTGGATTATTTTTTTCCAAACAGAAAAAAGTATCAATCTCCTTTAATTGAGGTCTCTTAGAGAAAAGGACCGAGATACTGATTTGAAACAGATTTCCCTGTAAGAGCAATAGATGTTTGAACACTGCGTTTTTGGCACCTGGAGTACTAGACTTTCTATTCTCTTAAGCAAGCTACTTGATGGCCCTACATCTTTCAGATCCTGTTGCACTCCAAACAACCCTAAATCTTGCTGTTGGCATAAAGTAGATATTGTATTGTCTTATACCAATAACCAAGTATTAATGAATGCATTATATAAGAAGACATCTCTTTCAGGATCAAATCCAGTTTCTTGAATGAATGTGCTAAAAATTACCTGCAGCTCTTTGTGTTCCTTTGGCAATTGCAACAATTATTTGTGTAACGCTCTCCCTGTACTTACAGCCTTTTGATTTTCTCAGGAAACTCTGAAAAAAAGGCCTTCCCAACCAGACATGCACCAATTGTTCATGGCCTGGACAAGATCCTTGAATTCTCATCTCTTCTGGAAGTACATGTAAGAGTATTGGTTTTTAAAGAGAAGAAAACTGTAAATCAACTTCATAAACTCTTTTCCACTTAAACACTACTGCCCGCTCACATGTGATGTGACAGTACCGAAATACTCTGTATATTGTTCTTTGTATTGTTTGGCATGGGCTGGATTATGAAACTGCAGAGTGGTTCTTATGCATCGGAGTGTCTATGTAGATATAAATACACCATATCGCTTATGGTGAGGTTCATCCTAGATTGTTTCAGTTCTTTATTCCTCTGTGATCACTGGCCTTCAGTTACCTTACCTGTGTTACTGTATCAAATACTTTCATCACTAATGCAGATTCAAATTCCAGTGAACAAGCCAAGATTGCATCTGATAATGCCATAGCAGAGAAATATCCTAAATCCATACCAGATTTGCCAGGTTTAGATCATCAGTGATATATTCAGATAAATAAAACCCCAAAGTCTGTAGTATGTCTCAAAGGTGATTATGTTCGAGGTCCATAGGTGATTGAAAAGTGGAATGCATATTATTTGTTTCATTGGTTTTTTCCCACGAGATGGTATCTTTGGGTAAACAAAGAAATAGGTTGGCACACGGATGCATGTTGCTGTTCGTGCTGGACCAGAAATGCCACGAAGCAGAGGCTACCGCCTTGCATCCTCGCTTTTCCAGAGCTCTAAGTTCACTCCTGCAGGAGCCAAGAAAGACTAAAAGGCTTAACAACTGGAAATGAAAGCACTATCACATCCATAACTTTTCTGTACATGAATACATGAGAAAGAACAGCACGGACCAGTTTCCTGTTTCACAGGGAAAGACCTCTACAGTAATATATAGCCCA
>NW_009259600.1:1911611-1935715 GCF_000687185.1 Egretta garzetta
AGAAGAGAAAGTGGCACTAAAAGTCCACAGGGTAAAAAATATCTGCTATTACATTTAGTTGAAAAAAAAAAAAACCTCACCGCATTTGATTGTCTGGGAAAATGTTTCCTACACTTGTGAGGCAGCCAGCCTCAGGAAAGCAGAGGCAACCCAAGTGGCCCTCTCAACGCACAACTTCATTTGACAGCAGCAGGCTCAGATGGTCACCAGTCCGTGCCTGAAATGACGGGTCAGGCTGCACTCACCGGAGCTGGTCCCCACGCTGATGTGGAACCTGATGTGGAAATTGGCTGTACAAAGTACCAATATAATCTGGTGCTTCTTCTGGCTCTTACCTTCTCCCATCCAGCCTCTGGTGCCAAGGCTTGCCTGCCCATTGGTGCGATCAGGAAGGTTGGTGGTCCCCAGGCGATGACGTTGCCCCAACAGCTCAGTGGCAGAGCAATCGTACCACCAGCGGCCAAACAGGGACAAATTTGATCCCATCACTGATCGGCCCTGCTCATCTCTCTTGCAAGCGGTGGGATGGTGCCCAGGGTGGTGGGAACATCACCCTGCAGCCATGCCACCCTTAGCTCTTTCTCCCAGGAGCAAACAGTCCTCACCAACAAGTCCAGCTGCAGTAGCATCAAAGCAACTTTAATGGGAATTTATCCCACACACAGGGATATAAATAATCTTATAAATACAGAAAATACATAGTCAGTGTAAGTATGCCCTAAGGGAGGACAAGGGAGAAGTGCAAACATCCGACTACCTCAAGCTCTTGCTGGCATTGTACGTTCCCAATTAAAAGCCATGGAAAAATATCTGCTCCCCAAATCTTTTGGCAAGCTCTCCTACCGGTCAGGAAAAGGCACTTTGAAATGTTCTTGCTGAGGAAGTATGGATTTTATTCTTTTATTGTTCTTTTTCAAGTTAAACACATGCACAGTCATTTTTGTAATCTTGAAGATGTATTTTAATTGATTTCCCAAGTATTTTAAGGTCTATTAATTCCACGGATCTTGCAAACGCTGCATTTTCTGTATTCCAGCTGCTGTTCTAATCATGTTCATTAACAAAATTACTTTTACCTGCCAGCGAATATTTTACATTGCATTAATAAATCTTCTGTTTGCTATCAGAACTGAGTGGACAAATAAAATAAATTACCCAATAGTGTGAGTTTCCATATGGGTCTAACACTGTTCTATTATGTCATTCTACCAAGGGATTTAACCAGGTTTGAAAACAAATGTGGCAAAATGAAAAATATGTGAACACTGTTTTTAAAGTGTGCACTTTTACATTTTTAACATTACATTTTCCACATTGGAAATTAAACGGGTTTTCTCATATGCTTTGTTGTGGTGCAAGTCTTACAGAATGTGTGCTTTCTCCCTGCGGAATAATCAGCAGTTATAATATCCAGTACCTCACATACTGTATGACCAATTCATTTGCCTACCTTTTATAATCTATATAAAAAATACAAATATTAAGAAATACTTTATAACCTCCCAGTTTCAGACTGTACATCCCTTAACAACCAGCAAAAAGACCCGATGCAAAAGTCTTTTTGCCTGTGTTATTTCCCCATAGTTCTCAATTAATTTTTCTAAAAGCTCTGAAATTCTGCCAGCACCACACGTGCACGGAAGATAAAATGAAACAGCAATTAATCCAATCATCTTTGATTTAACATTAATGTAACTCAGTGCATTAGGCCTTGTTTTACATGCAACTGTGTTGTTCCGACTACATTTCAGAGAGCCCCCAAATTAGCCAATTCACAAATCATAATTGAACCAAGAAGGATGAGGGTATTCCACTTAGTATGGCCCTTCTGAAGCATCTCTCTCCCCTAAGGAAGGGAGGCAGATTAGCAAGACTGGCATCTCTTCACCAACCAGCTAGAACTGAAAATGTGAGGTGCGGCACACCCTGTGCTAATACATTCAGCTGCACGCTGGTCACCGCAAGCCTACAGCAGGCAATTGGGATGGTCAGCTCTTTCAGGGAAGAAGCTCTGGACCTGGCAAGTCCCTGATCCTGTAATAGTTGCATGGTCCTGCGGAGCCCAGTAGGATTCATGTATGCAAGAAGTTAAGCACGTGGTCGCATATTTGTGAGGGAAGTGACAGGTTAGCATTCCTCTTTACTGCCTTTGACTTAGCAGAAGTCAAAATGATTTATCTTATTGTAACAGTAAGCTTGGAAATGAAGAACCATTAGGACTACTCATACTGTGGTACCATTGCAGCCTGGAACTGCAGAGTTGACTTAGACATTTCTGATTGGCATCAGAGTTTTTCTGCATTTTGTTCTTTGCATAGTGAAGATTTGGTGACAAAGACACAATATTTCCTGAAGATACATCCCTGCATTGTACTCCTACTCTGAATGTGGTTTTGATTTTATGGGAAGGGTTGGACTTAAAGATTGTCACTCAATCACATGGACACCAAGCAAAGTTCAATTGTAGTACAGCTTTCGTTAAGGATTCATTAATAGACACTTCACATAAAGTGCTACCACATTCTCTTTCATATTTTTTTTCTCTCCCTAGCCCCCCCCCCCTTTTTTTTTGCAGCTGAGAATAATTAACTGTTCTTTTGTGAGTGTCATTTGTTCTCAAGGAATTAAATGCCACCTTATTTCTCAGAACAAGAATTCAACTGTCATAATTATAGCTTCATTTCAGGAGGAAAAAAATCATAATTTATTACAGATTGTTCAGCATGTGAAATAGGTTTAAATGTCTTTGAAAGTAAATTGTGGCATGTCACGAAGGGCTTTTGCCATCACTGTAATTGATTTATAATTTTGCATTTAAAATTAACAACATTCATCCATTGTTCTCCTATTATATAAGGTTCTGGCAGGGAGTTTAGAGTTTTGTGTTCAGTTCTGGTCACCACATTACTGTAATGATAATAATAAAGTTGTAATAGTTTAAGAGATAAAAATGATATGAAGAAGTGAAGCCAATACTAGCATTAAAAATATGCTTGAGACTGAAAATAGTTTTAGAAAAATACACTGTGTCCAAGAAAAAATTAGTAAATGGGGGATTTATTTGAATTATGTTAACTTTTAAACACAAGAAAGCTAGATTTAATTTTAATTAAATATTACACTAAAGTCATCTACCTATAAAATAGGAAAGATATGAAAATTAAATTTGGAATAATTGGGAAAATCTACTTCAGTAGAGTTCCTACAGAGGAAATCATTGGTCCCCTTACCTTAGAAAGCTTCAACCCAGAGCTGCAGAAGTGTGTCGTGTCCCCACATTTCAAAATTACCCCATAGTTGCAGAACAGCAGAAAGAATAATTTCATTTCATTATGGGCAATGTTAGTGTTGTGGTACAGTTAAGCATCACAACTGTTCATCCATTTTTTGAAGTGGCTGCATTTCTGGAATAATGACATTGAACAATGTGATAACGTCATTGAGGGATGACAAAACTGAGAAAATGATGTTGAGCAGAGCTGCACATACTCGGAGAAAAAAAGTGAGGTCGCTAGGAATGCATAGGGAATACAAAAAACCCACAAGACTCTGGATCTTGGCTGAAAGATTGTATTTATTGGTTTTCAAATACTGTCTGTGATTCTGGCCTCAGCAGTTTCTTCAGGTTTATTTGATTTCATTGATCTCATCAGGTATCACACATAACGACATTAGTGTAAATGAAAACAGAATTAGTCCCATTAACTAATTATTCTACATACAGTTATGGGATAGAGAGAGAAATTAATGAAGAAAGATGAGAAGACGGATTTTGTCAGTTCTGCCAGATAAACAACAGGAAAGAGATTCCCAGTTGGCCGCGCAGATTCCTGTTGTGGTCTCCATCCATTAGACCGCACAGCCTTCACAGAAGAATGCGTACAGTGAATACAAATGTGAGAAGAAAAAGACTGATTAATTTACTAATTTCTTTAAAAAGAGGCAAAGAGCACCATCCCTTTCCACCATACTTGCAGTTCATCACACCAGAAACTTCTAAGATTCCTCAGACAAGAGAGACCTGCCCCCTCAAAAGCTATTTCTCCCATTTAAGGCTGACAAAATTAATCTACAATCTGATTCTATCACATAAAACCAGCTTCTAGTAACTTCTACCTTTTGTTTACTCCTTTCCCTGTGCTTAATTTACAGAATCACATTTCATGAAGCTTTACATTTTCCAGAGAAGTAACCAATAATGAAATTACATCTTCATCATTTAAGTAATGTTAAAAAAATGTTTGGTGTTGGCTTCTGGGTGGGGCTTTTTTTTGGATTAACAAAGGAAAAGGTTTAACATCAAACTGGGGTGTGGAGAAGCTAAAACAAAGCTGTAGAGTAGAGCCCAGTTTAAGTAAACCTTAGTTAGCCACTGAAGTTGAGCGGAAAACCAATCCCGCAGGAGTCCCCACAAAGGAATTCGGTTCTGAAGGAGGTTGCAGCAGATGGGGGCACGCAGGCTGCACCAGCTGAATGGCACAGATTATCCCCTTCTGGTGAAGCAGAGAAAGATGAAGGTCCTGCCTCCTCCTCCTCCCTGATTTTGCATTTACTCACCAAGTATTTTGTATATACAGCCTATGATGGTCACTGACCCTTCCCCAGGCCACTAAGGAAGAAAATGTTCCCCAGGACACTTTCTTATCCACATATATGTGCAAAGATAGGTTACAATTTAACAGATGCCATGAAGGCCATGAGAGGAATAAGTAATCTACATAATTTGAGATTGTGATACGATCTCTGAGGCCAAGGGCAAATCAAAGACCAGGGATGGGAACAGGGAGAGGTAATTTTGCTGACCATATCAAATGTTTCCAAACTGTACAATAAACAGGACAGGACTGTACTGTCCTCATGCTGCAGAGAAGCCTGCTGGAACTTGACAGGACAAGGGGCAATGGTTTTAAACTAAAACAGGGTAGGTTTAGACTAGATATAAGGAAGAAATTCCTTACAATGAGGGTGGTGAAACACTGGAACGGGTTGCCCAGAGAGGCGGTGGAGGCCCCATCCCTGGAAACATTCAAGACCAGGTTGGACAGAGCTCTGAGCAACCCGGTCTAGTTAGCAGTGTCCCTGCTCATTGCAGGGGGTTGGACTAGATGACCTCTAGGGGTCCCTTCCAACCCAAAACATTCTATGATTCTATGATTCTATGATTCTATGATTCTATGATTCTATGAACTTAATACTGCTGGGAAATTCAAGGTCAGTTTACTTTAGTAAACATATTGTCATGTAATGTGGGCAAGGTCAGTGGCTGCTTGGATTCCCTGTCATGCAAGTGCCAGCCATGCATGTTCTGCTTGCCTTGGGCTAGTCTAACTCGTGCTCTAACTTTCTGAAGCTGTTTATGCCTACATCCTCACTGGCTGACATGGGGCAGCCAGAAAGCAGCTTTCATTGCATAGCAGCTGATTTTAGAGGCTGGAACATCAAGTCTGTTTCATCATAAAAATCTTTTTGCTCCTTTTGTAAAGCACATACAGCTTGTCTTCACACTCTAATGCAGTCATACAACAGTGTGCTTCTTCACACTGAAAACATGCAGTGAAAACTACCGTAGAGCTGAATAACCAATTCCCCCGCGAACGGTGCCTCTCACTCCCTGCTCTCCGCCAGCGCGTGCTTCTGAAAGTTGTTGGGTTGTTTCTTCTCAGTGCGTGGAAGTTAAAGCACGCGCGGGGAGAAATGGATTCTTGATTTGACATATTCTTTCTGTTGCCTCCAGCAATCATCTGTGCTGCCTGCCCACCTCCCACCTTCCCCCAGCGATGCCCTGGGGCCCTGCAGTGCACAGCTAGCACAGCCAGGTTCCAAAACATGCCCTGTTTGCCAGGGCTTCGCAGCCCCGCTTCCTTAACCCTTTTCATCCAGTGGACATCACCACACACAATTCACCCTGCTCCAAAAGCTGAGCAAGAACACCAGCAAAAGCTGGAAATCTCATGTGAAGCATGCCCTACGCACACTTTATATTCTTTCTTTTTTTTTCCCCCAGGACCTTGCTGAGTTCCTTGAAATTACTCCGGAGATGCTTTCAAGGTCAATATGCATTTGCCATTAAAATTTTTGTGGTTTAGACAGTTCGCCTGACACACGATGATGTCTCAACCTCAGCAGAGCCTGGAGGGTGCTGGGAAGGGGGACAGGGCAGGGAGGCCACAGTTTCGGCACAGGGTGGGAGTCACTGCCAGAAGCCAGGCTGGAGGTGAGGAAATGGTCTACAGCAATGGGCCGGGGGCCAGTCTGAAAGTTGAGTCTATCAGGCACTTGTCACCAGTGTCTGATGTGTAATATAAGCAGTTGTGCTGATTTTTATTGGGAGCACACTGAAGGAGTCAAGCTCAACACCTACCTCCGCTGAATATGAAGAGAGGTGATATGGCTGCTATGGCCTGAGCCAAAATTGCCACTGCATCTGAATCAGCACATACTTTCAAGTAGTCACAGCATTTTAAGGAAACCAAACCAGGTCAGATTTGAATCAGTAACCAAGCAAGAAGCTCTTTTTCTTCTTGTTACCAGAGTTATCTTGGTCCCTGTGATCACTTCTGAACCCCACTCATTTTATAAGAAGGTTTTGCAGAGATGATTTATGTCATTTCACATCCTAAAATCAACTGCTGTGCAATATAACATACATAATAGCAGTGTCCACCTTTTATACCCATTTTATGAGCCATATTCTTTATTCTTTTATTTTACATGAAAAAAAAATGGCAACTTGTAAGAAAGTGAGGGATTTATTGGTATTGCTCCCTTTGTATAGAGAGAAAATGTAGTGTGATGGGGCATTGGTTTTGTAGTGATCTTCCTTGTAGATCAGCATAAAGAAAATCTTTTTATTTTATTCCATCTCAGGCAAAGGTTATAACCTCTTCCAGGTTATGCTTATCTTAGTACTAGCAAGTGACTTTTTTTTTCATATTTAGTAATATGGAATTACCATCATTTGAAAGAACTGTTTAGGTTCCTTGACCAGAAGAGGTGTTTAACTATGTCATGTGTGATGTATGGTGCATTTAATTGCTCTGTGCAGCTATTCAAAAAGCATTCAGAAGTAATCATTTAGCATTAATATCCTGGGGCAATTCAAGGTCACAGTACATTAAAAAGTAATTCAAACTAGTCCTAGAATGCATTTTTCATATACAGAGATACATAATTCTTTTATGATAAAAGTGACAATGGCATTGCAGCATGATGCAGGGATGAAGATATTCTAAATATCTGCTACTGGTCTTACTGTAAAAGCAGAAAGACACCTTTTCACCATTACTCAACAACTACTAATTCCCAATAAACTCAACAAATCCAGATAAGTGGTCAAATATGCTTACAAGATCAACTGTAAAAGCTTGATTTACAAGTATTTTTAACTCAGAGTATCTTATTTCTCTTTTGTTATTCTTCCCAAGAGTCAATCTGCTGGACTGTGTTTTAGGCACAGACCAGCATCGAACAATTCTACCGTGTCCACAGATAAATATGCATGTGGTACTCCCAGGCAGAAAACCTAAATAAAACTATTCTTTCCTTAAAATAATTTTTTTTATACTATGGAAAAGAGGAAGAATGTGTAAGAGAGAGCATTGCCCTCAGGGGTGGCAGGGTGAGTCCTCAGAGTCTGGAGGACAGAGAGGTCACCTTTCTGTGCTGGGGAGAGGAAATTCCCTCCAGTTAAAAGCACACAACACAGAAATCACAAATATCAGAGGCACAGTCCGCATGCCTCACAACACGATTAGGTGTAAAATTATTCACAGCCATCCGTGTCGCACTCACACTGTTCCCCACACACCGTACAAGAGAGATATTGGCAACCTACAAGTCAGGTCTCATAATGGAAGGAGAAAACAGACAAACAATTAAAAAATAGCATTGTAGTCTGCACAATGTTACCCAACAGCAATTTTCTGCTGCCTCAGGATGCCCTTAGCACCTGGATGAGAAGCCCCTCCGACTGTGCAGCTTTTGGGAAAACTAATCAGGCATATTCTTTTGGTGCAACAAGACCTCAACTTGGGAGGAAGAGATGGAACTGAGCTCAGGCACGGTGGAACTCCCTTCCACACTGATTGCACGAACCTTGCCTCATACTGGGAGGCTGCAACTGGTGCTGGGAGCTGGAACTGGAAACTAACCAGATCAAAGCTATGTCACACAGGTCTGTACCAGCTGCAGTCACAGCTCACACTTCTGCTCTCCCACACAGATATAAAACTGGAATTGAGGAATCGGTGCTTTTTAGCTGGGAGGATGACAGCGGATGAAACACAATATATAAGCATCAAGAAGTGAGTACTGGACACCCGCTGGTGCACACTGAATTAAAGCACAGGCAAACGCAGAGGCTGCCAGAGTCAGACGTCAGATTTTCTATTTCTATTAAAAAGAAAAAGAAAAAGGTTGGTTGCAAAGGAAATCATGAACAGAAACACTGGTGTAGGCAAAGGCTCAAGAGCGCAGTGCTGCAACACGTCACGCGCTACTTCCTCACTCCTTTCTTCTGTTTTTACATAACCACTGAAGTTTCTAATAAAGTAGGCACTTAAATCATCAGTGTCTGAATGTAACATCCACTGACGAGCTGGCAGGCCGTATCACTCAGCATCAGCTTTACTGACATCACCTGCATCAGGGTGCACCTCTTTCATATTTTTAAGGCTTTCCTTTACCTTCATTTCTTTTTAATAAAACCCCTCTTTCTATAGAACCACAACAGCACCCTGAAAACTGTCACAAGTAGCAAGCCTGGAGGAGAGCATCCCTCAGATACTACAGTCTCTTGGCTAAGGTTCCTAAATGGTGGATATGATGGGAAAGCCATAGCTTTTTATAAATTATCTCACGTACCAACCTGATAATCATTTTTCCATTAGATACATTACATCAAAATGAACATTTTAATGTAGATATCATGAGTAATTGCTGAACATAAGAATTCCTGGCACATCTAAAGCAGCAGGGAAAAAGGAAGTTTAAACAAAGGTGCTATTTGGAAACTCTTGCTGGGAGAGCAGAAACAATTTGAATCCTGTTCAGGTACTTCACATGTGATAACAAATACATTAATATAGCCAAACACATAAGAAGTTTCTTTGCAGAAACAAGGGGTCCAGTGAAGATAACTCTACAAAGTGCCATTATTCCAGTCCCAAGCTGTCACTTAAACTTTAAAGGTCTCTATCTTGTACAGAGATATCTCTGTTCTACCTCAGTCTTTCTCCTCCACTATCCTAAAATGTCCTTCTTTTGTGTAGTGCGCCGCACCCTCACGAGTGCTTCACAAGCAAAGTTCATCAGTAATGAAAAGAATTGTGCAAGGACCGAGTTGTAAGAGTGTATGGAAGAATATCCTAAAGTCATCCTGAAATTATTTCCAAGCAACACCCCCCAGAAGTTTGGTTTTAACAAACTAGTACCAGCATCTATCATGCTAGGCATTCATGTGGCAAACTGTACTGTAACAACTTTTAGGACATTGCATTTTTCTTTGGGATCTTCATATTTCTCTAGAGGCAAACAGTAGTCTTTGTGTATCAGTATCTGAAATACTTTTAATAAAAGTTTATATAAGACTAAGGAAATGATTTCATGAAAATACTAGTTTTGAAATTCTGTGACTTTTTGAATTTAGGATGATAAATAAGCTCTTTGAGAAATTGAAGAAATTAAAATTTGGGTCTCAGTTTAAAACACATAAATTTCAGTAATGAAATTCAACTTTCTTTAGGTTTTGATTCAATATTAATTTAGAAGCTTTTAAAAATAAAAAGATAGATAAACTTAACATATTCCCACAATAAAATTTTCATGTAAAAAATTATCTGTGCATTGACAATGTTGTTGTGATCAAGGATATGTTTTTATTTTCTTCCTCTCACTTCTTGGATGTACTGTCTGATATAAGTGCACAGTAGAGGTGAAAGAAGGGGACTGTTAACACCTTTTTAACAATTCACATTCTTTTTGAGCATCTTCAAGTGTGCTAAAGCTGTTCGTCAACAAAAACTCAGACCCTCTCTTTGCCCTTGAGAGCTGATATCTGAATATAAAACAATATTGAAAAGCCAAAGAAACAACTGGACATGAAGGGCAATCAGGATAATAGTTAAAAAACAGGTAGATGTTTATGTTTTGACTTAACTCCACTGTCTAGATGACCAGTCTTAAATGGCTCAGCAGTCCAGATAAACACCTGCATAAGCATTTGCAGGATTTTTCTATCAGTGAAATATTGAAACAGGCTTTAAATTAAGTATATGCACAAATACGCTGCTGTTTTGAGAACTTCTTACGCATGCCTAATGCAGACCTACCCAGAAACAGGTTATTGTCCATGTGCTCCCACTGTTAAAGTGTACAAAGAGACCTTGTGCCCACAAAAAGAGCATTCACGCATAGATCATGTAAACAGACTAACAAACATTTCTAAAGGAGTGATTATTTTGACTTTATTGATTTTCAGTGTCAAATCAGAGGAAGGTCAGAAAGCCATCACTGTGGCATCAAGTAAAAGCTGCGCATGTCAAACAAATCAGCACACGGAGTCACAAAATCTGGTCACACGAGGTAGCAAGTGAGCTTTCAGGCAGGCCTCAGTCCAGCCAGAGCTCACAGCAGCTTGACTGAGAACCTGACAAATCTCTGCATTCCCACTTTTTACCAACATAGCTGGCATTATCGTGGTGAATTCACTCTCTCGGTCTATTTCCATGGTCTGCCAGCACATTTCTTTTTTCTCACGTCCTTGGAGTACCATGGGAGCTGGCTGGGAAAGCAAAGGTTGCAGCCCCTTAGAAAAAGCCCAGCTACTGCGATTTCTCCATCCCTCTGTGTCATAAAAGTAGCTTCAAGACAAGGAGCACTGGGCCAAGATCTGTCTGGTTTATCCTTGGGTTCCTCATGCCTGAGTCCATGAAAAGCTCTCAGTAGCTCTGCAAAGTCAGCTAGCACCCCCAGCCATGGGGGCATACTGCTATCCTCAACTTGCTGAGGTTCAGTGATGCTTTCAGCTATTTGTGGGAACACCACTGGATGCTAAGGAACAAATGATACGGTACGATAAAACGTCCTCTTTTTCTGTTTCACAGTCTTACTACTGGAATAGATTTATACTTTAAAATCTAGACATTTAAAAATCAAAATCTGAAGAAAACAAATTAAAATTCCCCATGGTACCCACTGCAGACATCTTATTGGCAAAATAATTAATATTTGAAAGATCTTACAATTCAGTGACATAAAGGAACCATTCAGAAAAATCAATAAAATAAAAGATCTTTAAAGAAGGAAAGGAGATGACGTTTCAGAATTAGCCCTATTCATTCTGCCATGGGAACATTTTTAACATGCTTTGCAAGTTTTGCACCCAACATTTGATATTCCACTCAGGCAGTCTGTTCCCAGAAAATGCTTCGCAGATAGCGCAGTGACCTTTTGCAGCCCAAATGCAATGAATTCAAACCCTGTTGTCTGCAGCTGGTGTGCCATAGAAGACGAAATAGATAGGAAAACTTGGGTATATGGCAATTTTCTTTGTATCTAGTCTCTGCTTTCCAGTGACTGCAGGCTCCTACCTTCAAGGGTTTGTAATTCCTTATCGGACTTTTTCCAATGGGTGACCTGGAGCGGACAGGGTAGGATGCAGCAGAGATGGAGCAGGAGCAGAGCTGGGCACCACTGGCACCACATCAGCAGCATGGCGATGGCACATCCCCTCTCGTCCTCCCTAGGAACCACCTGGGGGCTACATAGGGCACCCCCTTAACCCTTTCCCAAGCCAATCCACCCCAGCTGCTGTGCAGGTCTACAGGCTGAGCAGGGGGATGAAGCCGAGGACAAGGGGAAGAAAGACAGATCACCTCAGAAGGATCATGTGGTACCTTGAGTACATGTACAGGCAATTTTCATCTGCTTAATTTAATTATTTTGGTCCTTGGGAATAAATCATTTCAGGAGGGTCCTGGTTTAACCAGAAAATGAACCCACATGGCTGGGGGTTACAGACTATACACTAATTTGCTGCACCTTCGAACCCCCCAGTTATATCTTGTGAGAGGAGGAGGTAAGATTTTCTGTGTTAAAAAGCACACGCAGGAATTATATCACAAAGGAGAGATCAGAACAGCAAACTTAATGACTTAATATTGTACAATATAAAATCATTCCAGTTGAATAACTTTTAATTTATTATAATACATAGATGCCAATTATGCCTGATTTATTAAGAGAAGTTCAGCAGTGCCAAGGTCCTGAGTTTGAGTGGTTGCCATGGTACCCAGCTTTTACAAGGACATCTTAAGGATCATTAAAGTGTCAAGGTGATAAGTTTGACACTCAGTGGATTTAATGATGGATGATAATAATGTTACCTCTTCACATCACGAGACACCTAGGATTCAAGTTAGGAGGTATAAATTTTAAGCATTTTTTATTTTAGATATTTTTTAAAAGAGGCCAGCTGAAGCTGACGTTAAATAATGTTAACCCAAGCTGCACTCCGCTCCCGTTGGTGTAAATTCCTTAACCTCAGGTTTTTTAGTGATTTCAGGTTGCCACCATTCCTCAAAGCATCTCAACCTGCTTTTATCAGATCTCACAGGCTTACCCCTGACCAGGGACTCCTGGGCAGCACGGAAAATAGTTTCCAGGCTGAACACTGTCGATCCAGCTCCCAGCAAGTCTTACAGAATATTTGATGGTAAGAAGGGAATTGAAAAAAAGGAGAATCTCTGCTGTGTGCTGTGAAAAAACCTGATGGCAATATGCTCTGCATATAAGCATCTAAGCTCTATCCCAGCTGTCAAGCACAACCAATTCATTTCACATTGGACATAGAACAACCTTAGGCTGGTAATGACTTTCAGTGACTTGCACAGACCTGATTCAAGCCAATAACTCGAATACAAAAGGCTCTAGAGGCCTCAGTACATCCCTGGGCCTTAAAGATGCACACGCAGGAACCACCATGACATGTTACTTTAGGGGCTCGTTTCTGTTCTGGTGCAAGAGGACACCCTTCAACAGAGCCGCCGCAGGGGAAGGAGGGCTCCGAGGTGCAGCCTTCTGGCTGCCGCACACAGCACCCCACCACCTCCCTCACAGCAGCAGCTACCACACAGGCTGCTTTTGTCTGAATATACAATATCCTCACGCTTTTCAGTTTTAACCTTCCACTAATATTACCCACATAACACCTTCTCTGGAAAAAAAATAGTTAAGTCACTATCCCTTACCTCGCACGCTGTAAAGCGGTGGGGCTGTGTAGCTCTCCTTTCAGTGTGATGACAATGTCATCAGATTGATGATTCCCAGGACATCGCTGTTATTTTCAACCCCTGGTTCTGCTCAGAGCTACACATAGCAGCATCATTTTCTTGGAGCAATTTACCAGTTTATCCTCACTATGGATTAGAGTCTGACTTCACAATCTCTTTTTAAGAGAAGATTTATTACACTGACACTGTTTTCAACCTGCCTGTTGGACTGGTGTAAATAAAAGACAGGGGATTACAGATCTAAACCCCAAATTTACCACTAGCAGCCAGCACTCATGCCTACGGAGCTGCACTTCATTGCTGAGCATCACTATGCTAGGTATTCCATGTCTTGTGTAAACACATTTGACAAGCATAATCACAGTTTAGCTCTAGTATCTTCTAGTAAAGCTATGTTACTGACATGAGAATAATAGTCTAGGACAAGTACATAATGTTTTTCAGTCATTCTAAACAATTCCGTGCATACTTTGCTCCAGGAGAACAATTTTTCCTGTGCCAACAGAGACTCTCTTGCTTGACTTGGCCTGTGTTTCTGGCATGGGTTCCAAGCCTTGACAACTTCCTCAGTGTCACTATTCATTTGGGACAAGTACAGGTCCTTCCTTAGATCTTTCAGTCCCTGAATAACTTGTGTGTATGTATTTTTCAGTACCATTTTAGGGAGCAACATCCTGGTACTTCTAGACCTACAGGTTCTTCAACTTGTGAAATGGGACTCTGGAGCATAAGATCTTGAACTCTCTGTGCTAGAGGTCTTTGCTTTCTGCAGAAATCATTCAGTCCCTGTCCAGACTTCACGTGGATCTGGGCAAGCATAGGAAACCCTGTTCTGCTCCTGTTTCTACACTGTTCTGGCCCTGTTTCTGCTGCAGTGCTGGCAAGTAGTCCTGAGGGCATCCTGTCACTCCATATTCATTCATCCGCATTTCACTTTCTGGTCATGAAACCTCAATGAAATAATAATAATTGTTATTGTTTCGATATTGTGTTTGCTATTTACTTTGGCAAAGGTATTATGGTAAGTGACACCTGGTCAAGTTTCACCAAACACTGGCTTTCCATAAAACCTCTCTCTTTGACCACAGGGAGTGTCAATGCTTGTTATGTATTAGCCATCATGGTATTAAGGGACAGTAGTAAAACCTATTCACTTCAAAGTAATTCCTTTCTAATTTATTTTTCTAAGGAATCTGCAACTTCTTGTTACCTTCTTGTTGAGTAAAGCGCATTTCAATTTGCTGTTATGATACACTTGTGGGGATTTTTCTCAACATGTCTTATTACCACTATGCAGTGTCCATTCTTCGTAGAAGTCCATCTGAGCTGGGTATATTGCTTTACTGTGTTGTACCCTATGCCATGGTGTCATCCCTTGCAAACACTTGAAAAAGGATGAAAATGTATCACTGCTCTTCTGCTTCTTTTCCATTTGTCAGAGATTATCCCGGTTTAAGTTAGCTCTAACAGGATGCAGAGCAGATCGTCAGATATTTTTTCCTGACTCGGTTATTGAGTTTTGCAGGTCTTCACATATGACATCTCTTTTCTCACAGCATTTAGTATTACACAAGCATGCTGAGAAGTGCTGTCTTCCCTTTCCAAAGCTTCATACTGGACTGAGCTGTTTCTGCCTTTTTGCAAGGTAAAATGCTCAGTCAAGAGAAAATCTAGATATTACACAATTTCCCAAATGTCTTGACTCAGATTGCAGTCCTGGTTCTTCCTCTTACCCAACAGTCAGCCTCTCAAAATTGCAAGACTGGTTTTTGAGATTTCATATTATGGAGAATTTTATGACCTGTTCCATCACAATCCTCCTGATTAAAACATTTCTTCCCTGTAATTCATTTTCATACAGTTTGCAGTATTCCTCAGATTTATTAACCATGCCTTGAGGGTTAGCCTGTCCTACCACAGTCACCTGAACACAACTGAACCGAGCCAGTGCATTAAAATCACTCACGACCAAAACCAAAAGATACCTTCTGAATTGTTCTTTCTTCATACCAAAGATCTTCGTCCACCACCTTCCATGTTCCCAAAGAATCACAGCTTTACAATGGGTTCAGTTTTGTTGTTTTCAAATGTCTGTGTCCTGGTGCCACATGGTGTTAAAGACTCTCTGAGATGGGATGTGTAACAGGTACATACTTACTTTGAAAGTGCCACTTCCCAACCTGGTTAATTTATAGAGCAATGATTTTTCCAAAATACAATTTTTCATTTTTCTGTAATTGCCCACAATGCAAGAACTTTATTAAACAAAATGTTCCACTATGTCCCTTGAAAATCAAGGATTTTCACAGAGTTCAAATGTGCACTCTCTGTAAAATACATAACTTTCATCTTGGACATCAATTTGATTTGAAATCAAACTGGATTCTTTGAAACGATGACTGTAATTTTAATGCTTTTGATTTTGTTTTGGTTTTTTTCCTGTTGAAAATAGGGCTTTTGCTTGTCCAAGAATTTTTGTATGTGCACATGATGGTTCCGAAAAGTAGATCTTTAACAAAAGAAACTTGGTGAGTGCCTTTCTTTTCCATTCACCTGAACGCTTCTGCAGCCTCTCATTGTTATTTTTCCACATACAGATGAACGATCACATTTTTGACAGTTTTTTCCCCAAAAGAGAACTTTAAAACAGGACAGCAATTATGTCAGAAGCAAGCCCTCTTTGCCCAATCACAGCACAAAAACAATATCACATGATTTGTGACTCACAGCAGCCCAACACCTCGATTCGGAATCGCAGTTACTCGCCAGCTGCAATATAAATCATCTGGATGGACACTTTTCCAAAAATACGGATATTGAATAAATCAGAGGAAATCACAATCGCCTGGTTAATGTTTGCCAAACAGGGAGGGAGTCCAAATTTGTTGAATAAATTATTTGTTAAGAGCTATTCACTCACTTCTACTTATCACCATCCTTGCCAAAAGCCCCCAGGCTCTCCGAAGTGTTAGATCAGTACTAAATGCATGCTTCATAGTGTAATGACTGGAGCAGGAGTAATAAAAACGTACTTGCTCCTGTCAAAATTAATCTGTTAATAGGAAAGTTTGTGGCAAGCATTCTGTAACTCATATCTGTGAGGAAACAGGTTCCTCATTTACAGAAAATGGAGCTGTTTTTTCTTAAGCGGCGAGCTGCCTATTGTGTAGGTAATTACAAGAAGGCCGGCGTTGACCTGGCAATGAGGTAGTGTATCTAAATACCTGAAGTGAGGGAGGAAAACAGAAATGAAAGCAGAGGCCCCATCTGTTAGACTATAATGATTGTGCTATTTGAAGGCAGAAAGGTTTGTCTGAAGCAGCTGGTTTCTCTCCAAGTGACCTTTTAGCATTTCTGCTTTTGCCGTCTGACAGATGTGTCAACTCAATAATTTCAAAAGCCCCTGAGTAAATAACCAATTGTGAGCAAGGATGACCCAAAGCGATGACAAAATGGGTGCACACACAGCACATTACAGAACATAATACCTACTGAAAGAACAGGGAACATTATCGAAGAGGAAAAACATTTTACTCTTTATTTTTGAGTAAATGGTTTTCCTGCCCACAGATCAGTTGTTTTCGAGGAAAAAAGGAATGTGAAGAGAATGGAAGGGCATTGTGGTGTGTTTGCCCTTGGAGCACATCTGTAAGCTGGCTGCAGGACTCAGGTGGCATCTCGGAGCTCAAAATGGACTTCAGCTCCCTCCCTCGGCCCACAGCCACCGAGAAGGACCGAAGGCCACAGCTAATTGGCTTTGTGAATGATTGGGGAACTACAGAGAGGTGACTGCAGTCAGACAAGACCTGACTGAGTTTAAAGTCCACTAAAGAGTTTCTAAAAGTGATGCAGATGCTGCTTTTATGTCAAACTTGAAGCCTGGCTGAGGGGAACGCCAAAGCAATTGGAGGTCCCTGAATGTGCTCTGGTTTGATGTTGCACTGCTGAGGTTACTCTGCTGAGGGCCCACACCATTAGAAAATGCTTCTGCCGTGCTATCGAGGACCCTCCACGAAGAATCAAATCCGCTAAATTTAGTCACATTTAGCATAGTTGCACTTCAAAGCCTGCACGGGCAGCACCAAATCAGTCCAGGATTCACTGGTGGAGAGCAGTAGCACAAAGTAGTACAAAGAAAAGATTAGATATCAATAGATTTGTGCTGTAAGGTGACTGGGTCCCTTTGCTTCCTTGTCATGTGGTGGAAAGTGCTAACCAAATAAACCTTTTTATACCCCCCTTAATGGGTGAAGGAAGCTAAAAATCTCTTTGAGACTGAAAGAAGGACAGCGCTGAAAGTCAGGAGATCTGGACTAAGCCACGGTTCTACAGATCTATCTCAAATTGTCTCCACACCTGTTTCCTCAGGTGTAAGATGTGATGAATAATATTTCCCATAATGGTGCTGTGAGCTCTAATCCAATATAGATTCAATAATGAACTCTGAGTTCTTGGAAAGGAGGAAAAAAGTGCAGAGGATTATTGAGTTTGGTGGTTGTTTTCTAAAAAATGTTACATTTGGCCTCCGTAGTCCAGATCTCAAAATAAAAGTTTCATAGCCAGGAAGTTCGACAGTGGTAACAATAATTGGATCTCTCAAGTGTTACGAGTTCATCTGAGCAGGTCCAGTGTGCTAAGACTGTGACCAACTGCCATGTAAAAATTTTACTGCAATGTCCATCAGAAATTAGAAAAGGCAGAATTCTTAATTAAAATATGCTTTCAATGTAAGACCAGATATCTTTATTTATTTGTTTAAGAGAGACCTGAGGATATTTGAAGATTGATAACTGATTTATCAGAGGAACAAATAAAAATGTAACTAGTACTGGCATCAATCACATACATACTCTGAGAATACCATAATGAATACCCTAAGACTATAAATGTAAACTCTTTTTTTTAAATCTGTATTGACATATACTCTAATTTAATAGAATTTTAAATCCATTCTGCACGATAACAGACACAAGTCAGTGCAAGACTGGACTTACAGTTATACTAATGAAACTTTTTCAAATTTCAAATTTCTTGGAGTCGTTTCCAATTTTGTCACTGATTGGCCATTGTTAGTGGAGTGCAGTAGCTAACGTGCATCCAGCAGAAGCTGCCAGAGTGTTTTGGTTTTGGCAGTAGAGATAACTTTTAGATGTTTTTGAAGTTTCATGTTTTTATAAAACAAAAAAAAAGCTGTAGAATTGAAATTCCTTTTCACCAAGGCTCAAGAAACAGGCTAGATTTTACTCTACCACAGCAAAGCAATTTTCCTTAGCCTTTCTACAGACGTGTCAACTTCAGTGATGGGAAGAAAACTCAAGATTCCACATCCACAAACACATCAACATTTGGCCTGATTTAGTGATGTAGATACCTACATCTAGGTGGTGGGATGGCAGGGTTAGGTTAAAGGTTGGACTCGATGAGATCTCAGAGGTCTTTTCCAACCAAAATGATTCTATGATTCTATTCTACCTGTTACTAGATAGGCTGAGAGACAATAGGCCAAAAAGACAAGGAGAGGCATTTAGAAATTATTTTAATTAGAGAGCAATCATGAAGTTTAAAACTGGCAGGTTTGCGGTCAGGATTAAAATTCCACATTTCTGCAGTCTTACAACATGTTCGTTGAAGGCTCATGCCTTTGTAATAAATCTATCTCGGTTTTGGCAGAAAATATTCATTGAATGACTGTTCCACAACATGCAATCCAAACATTTCAAAATCCCTAAAAATAAAGAAGACACTTTATGTATTTAGCTGCCTTGAGAAATAAATTGACTGTATGTGTTTGAGCCCAAGGAGCCTGCCACCACTCCACCTAATGCAGTTTGTTAAATTTAAATCTTGGATGTGAGGGCTATTGACCCCTTTGTAATTTATTGCCATCTCTTGCTGAAATATCTCACAGGTGATGGATTGTTTCCACTGGATTTACATGGGGTCTCACCCCAATCCTCAGCCACGCCATTCTTCAGTCCTATCACCGCTTTTCCCTTCTCCTTCCCTTCCTTCAGCCACTTCAGCTATTGTTCCCAATCGCTTGCAGAGCTGGACCTGAAGATCCCACAGCAAGCTGTCCCCAGGAGCATGTCCAACCTGCCCTGCATCCCTCCTCAACGGAGGCAACCCAGTTTCAGACCAGGGCCCAGATCTGTGATTCACTAAATCAGACCTTTGGGTAATTCAGTGCAGGACCTCCAGGGCTGGGGTTTGTTATAACCAGCTCTGGTTGCTGTCATGACTGCGGGGACATACTGCCAAGACCACGGACACTCATGCTTGTGGCTCTGCGCACATCTCCCCTTCCCCTTCCATTGCTCAGTAAATTTATATGTTGCCTCATGGGATCCACACACCACCTTGTCTGGCTCCATAAAACATCCCAGCAATAGGTGGGTGGCTTCACTGCAAGAGCAGCCAAGTTGTAGGAAACCTCTACAGCATTACCCCAAATGTCAGGCAATGTCCATGTTCATGAACAAATAAACCATAAATGGAGGTTTCTATTTTTTTCAAATACCTTTCATGTACTACCTCATGCATTCCTATACTTTTCTCTCTTTTTCCTTCAGTAACAAAGGCATGGGAAAAAAATTAGGCCCTCAAAACATAAGAACGAAACAGCTGGCAAACAAGTCACATGTGTATTATCAGCCTATGTACCAGCTCATAAGCAAGAGATCACAGCTTTATTAAGCCATTTAATGAGAAACCATAAGTATAAGGTAGATATTACATGGCTTGGCCCATGCTGTTATCCTAATTATTATCAGTGTACCTTCACAGGCCAGTACTTTAAAATATTCCACCACATTAAAACAGCAGCAGCAGAAACTTGTCACAACCGGGCATCTTCGAGTTGATGAGAAACTCGGGAACTGTGCTGGATAACTTTTGTACTTATCTTTTTTACTGTTGTCTAAGTTGCTGCTATATTTAGAAAAGCCTCATGTCTATCTCCATTAGGTTTTTATGCAGGTTTTTATGAAATCACATTATAAACTCGAGGTCAGCAACCACTGAGTCAAGTAATTTATCAAGTCATTACCCAGCTGCAGTGCCTAACATTAGCTGTCTCATGATGTAATTTGCAGCAGAAAAAAAAAAAAAGAGTGCAACTCCCTCCATGAGGAACAAGTTGTGTTTAACACCACACAGCGTTAATTTATCCAAGAATACCTTTTCAATCATGATCATGTTAGATTAGAGGAAGAGCAGCTACAGTTTTTTAAATATCCTTTTGTTTCAGAGGAGAAACAAATATTTTGACTGTGCTTTTCTATTCTGCCTTAACTGCTTCAGGGGCTTTTTCCGATACAGTTTTTTTGCAATGCTCTGGTTGCTAGAAAACATCATTTTTCTCCCTATCCGTTTTGTTCTTTTCTATTTGGCAGCCATTGATTTTTTGTGTGTGTGTTTTCTTCAAAGGTAAAATTAACATGGCTGTTTCCATTTAACAACTTTAGTTTATACAGCACCTTGTCAGAGCAAAATTATTTTATTTGTTCAGTGCCGTGCAGCCATAGGACCAATGTAACTCCACTGGACAGGACCATTGCATACAAGGTTAAAATAAGTATATCCTTTTCATTACAACTTATTACAGGAGAATTTGTCAGCAGACACACAACTGATTGATTGGCAAAGTTGAGGACTGATCTGCAGTGTGAAACTCCTGGTGGCCTTAACAGACAAGCAGTGATTCAAAATCTCCTAGGCTTGGTGCTAATGGTCAATACCACACCTTGTAAATAAAATCTCTAGTTTCATAAGGTCTCTTTTTTAAGATGTAGCATAATTCACTGTGGTCAGTGGTTGAAATTCCTCAGTAACTGGATTCAGCAGAAAGGAGTCCACCCCATTTCTCAGGGGTGCTGCTCAGGAGAGATCAGGTTCTGTATAGAAGGGGCCATCAGCGCTTACGTGTGTCTCAAAGGCTTTTGGATGATCTCCAAAGCCAAGATCTGACAAGCCCATCAGCACAATCTCTATTCTATTAAAAAATGTCAGTAAAAATGCAATGTAAGGAAGGAAACATCTCCCAAGCCTCATCCGAGACAAAGTGCTCCAAAAAGAGGACGCATAGATTTTCAAGACAGTGTATCATCTGTAAGGCATCCTCAGATCCTTCAGGGTGAAAATCTCTTTGGATACTATTACTGAATACCACATGAATAAGCATCTTAGAGACTACTTTCCCTCACCTGCTTTTACGTCATCTGTCCAGCTTAGCTATTTCTAGATCACCTAATATAATACCCAGCTGTTTCCTGTGTCATATGGTAGCTAGAATGTGCTGAGATGTTTCTATTACTGACTTACAGACATTAATTCATGGGATATGAAATCAGGGAGGTCATATACAACCGCCTTATCTTTAGAAAATGTTTCTGCTAAGACCTCACAAGGTCCATATCTGCCCAGCTTTGGGCTGCAGAGTGAGATGTCTTAAATACGACTTTCCCAATTGCACATTTCTTTTTGCATGGATTCTGTTTGTTGGCAGGTGAAGAAAATAGGAACCAGGCTGCCTGTTATGGTTTTGGCCTCATATTAAATTTCAGTATCTAAATAATACCCAGATACCATGGTGGATAGCAAGCCTCTGTAATAAACAGTCAGCAGGGAAACTGGAAAAAGCATCACTCTAGTCATCTAGAATGTGATCACATACTAGAATCCATCTAAAATGGGAACAACACTAGTAAAAAAGCATTCGATATGTCCTCATTAAATGTCTGGAGAAAGGCACAGTCTTTACCTTAAGTGGTGAACCACGGATTCTCTTAGACAAATGCCAAACTTAAAAAGAAACAAGGTGTATATCCAAAATCTGCAGCTGGCAATAGACTACACGGGCAGACGAGGAACTAGTGGGCGGCTTGTCTCTGACCCGCAGGAGCTGATCTCCTGAGCACGTGATTCATCTTAAAAACTGCGCACCCAAAAATGTATGTACAAGCACAGATGGAGATGTTGAGTTTATGCCATGTGGATGTTTGGGAGCAAGTACAAGCACAAATTTCAGCATATTGAGTTATTTTACGACTTTCGTAAGAGTCTCCGCTGAGTGGAAATTTACAAGATCAAACAAAGCTCGATTTTATTTCCAGGCCCGGTGGAGCTCTGTAGTAATGAACATTTGCTTACTAGAGTGACTGGCGTCACAGGAGCCAAAAATTGATAGATGATTCGATTAGATTGCAACCTGTGCCATGTTCTCCACATTGAGTGGTACGTAAACTGTAAAGTTAATTAGCATTTTTTTCCCATTACTCTGATAGGAGTACCCAGGTATCCATCTTCTCATGCATAAGTTATTTCCAAAAGCACGCTCCCATTGTAATTTCAAACTTACAAAATAAATGTTAGTCTGAATAAAAATCTAAATATTAATATTTAACATAAAAACCAAACACTCAAGCAGGTTGACTGCTTTGCATAATTTTGTTAATTTAAAACTTCAGCTAAATTAAATAGACTTACATTTCACTATAGAATATTCGAGATTTAAGACTAATTCCACTTAAAATTAGTCTAATACTGATTTTAAGAATGATTGCATTTGTAATCAAATAAGCACACCAGAACATTATTAAAGTAATAATAATATTGTTAACTTAGAAATTATAAACATTACTGCCATTTATTTCATGCTCCCACATAATATTTGGATGCATTAAACAAAAATTAAAATCTTGGAAACAGTTGCCTGCAACTTACTGTACTAAAAGCTGCTTAGATGCAGACTTGCAGTCTTACAAATATTTTTAGTGAGGATAATTTTAAAGGATCTCACTGGTTTAGGGCCTAATTTAAATCTAAAAAAAGACATCTGATTCTGGTATTGTGTAAACCTGTGGGGAATCTCTGGAGAATGGAGCTATGCACTGAGTAACACATGTGGACTTCCAGAGTTCATAAAGCACTCATAATTTTTCTACCAAATCATGCCCTGGTGGATTGCAGGATGCTATGGTCAAAATTATAGCATGAAACTTACACTTGAGTAATGTGTATCTGCATTTAATAAACATCCTCTTCAGACAAAAGCAGTTGTGTAACGCTAAAAGCAGCACTATCAACAGAGAGATGAAGCGTGCAATCCTGTTAAAGATTTTCTGAAAAGAGAAAGCTTTCTAGAGAAAGACAGCTAGCCTTTAAAAAATAAATAAATAAAAAGAGAAAGGAAAGCAAAAGAAGAAAAAGAAGCCCTTCTATGAGATGAAAAGGACAAGTGACTATAAAATGTAAGCAGTCAACCCCCAACTGAGAAATAAAAATAGAAGAAGGGCCATTAGGCCCAGGGATGTCATCTGTGTCCCTCCTTTATATGTCTGTGCAGGGGATGCGAGGCAAGGGAGAGGTGCGTTGAACTGGCTCACCTCCCTGCACAAAGGTATATTATGATATTATACCATCTGTTTTTCAGTCAATAGTAAGGCTTCTTACTCCTCAGTGCCTTCCAACACCAGCTTGTAAAATGGACATTGAGTCAGTATTTTAGTTCAATTGTCATGACTGAAAGAGCAGAAAATAAAAGAGTACTTAACTATTAAAGGAACAATAACAGTTGAGAGTAATTGATAAATTTGGTAGCTGAACTTCAGGTCTTATCTCTTCCTGAAGTTTCCAGCAACCAACCTAGGTCCCAGTGCTGCAAACAGGAGCCCATTGGGCTCTAAGCACGCTCTTGGGGCAGAGGTAGGTAGGTTTGTGTGCACACAATAGCAGCCTTGGGCTTCCTTTGTACTTTTGCCAACCAGGACAGCTGTGCCATGTAGGCACTACTCGATCTGGTTGGAAAAAAGAGGG
>NW_009259600.1:1935743-1944412 GCF_000687185.1 Egretta garzetta
GAGGGTGTAAGGAAAAGAGAGGACACCCTGGACGGGGTTGTCCCCACGCCAGGCAGGGAGCCCCCACTCTCCAGCAGCAGCTTTGCAGGGCGTTCCTCCATGAACACACATTCATTCATGTCTGTCTGCTGAGCCTAACCACATTCCCTTCACTGTTTGTAACAGTTTTGTTCCCCTTGTAAATCTTTTCAGGATGTGTAAATGTAATGTTTAATATCATGCCTTGTAAAAGCTACGCTCTGAAAATGGACAGATGTTTCCAAGTAGGTAATGAGTAACATCTTTCTCCAGCTTTCCTGGCAGACGCAGCTGAAAACAAATACATATGCACACATAGGTTACACTCCTCTCAGAGAAATAACGTTACCAGCAGTTTCCTTTCGGTGGCCGAGATGGTCAAAGAAAATTATTTTCTCACAACATTCAGTTTCTAAGTTTCTCCTTTAATTGGCTGAAACACCATAACAATTCCCCCAAAAACATCTCAAGCCACCGCCAGCTTAATCCAATAGCTACTTCAGTCTGAAAAACAGGAAAAATAGATACCACTTTCACACTGTATGTTCTGTAATACAGATTAAAATGGTCATAGAAAGTCATTCTGGCCTTACAAATGAACTAACAAGTATCCATGAAAAAGGGGGAAAGAAACTCAAAGGCTGTTTATTTCTAAGTACAGAACAAGAACATCAATGCACTTTGCAAAATGGTACTCATGTCTCACACAAAAAACTAACAGAAAATAGGGAGGCATTAGGAAAGCTAGGACAAGAAATTGTTGTGTTAAATACAACAACATTTAAGAAAAGAAGTTGCAAAACACACTTTTGTAGCTTTAGCTATTCAGATATTATCAAAGAGGCTGCTTTTACTAAATCAAAGGTAGTTAAAGGCAGTTAACCACATGCATTTTCATATGATTTAATAAAGGCAAAATGCAATGAAATCAACTTTAAAGAGAGATTTAAGAGTTGTGGGTGAATTAAGAATCTTGTTTCCTTCTTTCTTTTAACTGATGTGACACGAAAAATTGAGCAAACCAGGCAACGCTTTGTTGTGTGAAACAGTGCTGTGGAAACTCCAAACAGGAGCAAACAAATTTTTTTGAATCCCCAAAGAAAAAGCATTACGCAGAGTGACCATAACCATCAGTCCAGCCCCACGGTAGCACCCTTGGCAGAGACCCCAAGTGACAGCAGCCATTTTCGTCTACTTGGACGTCTACCAAAGGGGACTTTGCTCTGACTTTTGATTTTACAGTATACTTCCTTGCAGCTTTTATGCAGGTACTTCATCTCAAGTGCTTGGGCTGCAGAAGGAGAGCAGTGATTTCATGGCATGGCATGGCCTTTGCCAGGAAAACAGAGTGGGTGGTCAGCACAGGTCCTGTGCACTTCATGACAATATGCAGCTTTTAGGGTGGATAAAACATCAAATATCTCAAAGCTGGCACATCCAAAATCACCTTGAAAATCCTGTCATATACAGTTAGGGCTAGCTAATGCCCCCAGATTCCAAATAATTACTTCCCTGACCCATGTCTGGAATTAAGAGTTATAAATATGAGTCAAGGGTGGTACATGATGCTTGCCTGCTCCAGCACACAAAATTTCCTCAGCAGGCATTTTATTAATGAGCATTTTTTTCCTGTTTTCCCAACATACTGGACATATTCGTCTTGCCCAATTCCACTGTGACTTCTTTTGAATGAAAACTTATAACTATGAACATCAAATAACTTCTGCAACGTCTTTCTTCTGCTCAGGAAATTCCAGGCCAGGTTTGAAATTTGCAGGATTATTATTCAAAATTGTCCAGCAAGCTAAGCACACTTTGGGCAAAGAGTTCAGCCCCTGAGCTATTCCCCTTGGCTACCTGGCTGCTTGCTGATAGGCGCGGCATATGATTGCTCATGTCAGATCGTAAGCTATCATTTCCAGATGTCCGACAAGCCTTTACAAATTGAAACTTATGTTGAGATAGCCACAAAGGCATGCCGAGCATGAGCCTTTACACTAACAAATGTGACGATCAGGGCATCCGGATCTGGCACACTGAAAACAAAAAAGGTAAAAAAAAAATCACCGTTATGAGCCTACCTAGAAAACCATCAATACGGGTTTGAATTATTTCAGCAGAATAACTATTTATAAATACAGCTTGAAGAATTCACACAGGCCAAGAGACAGCATTACTTTCTTTATGGAAGACAAGCCAGGGTTTAATAGGAATAAACTTACTTCTGCAGATCTTTTGCCTCATCCTATGGCATTTAACAAAGAATTATTTTTCTCTAATGGATGGCTTAAAAGGTTCCATATAATTGATTCATTCCTTCTATTTTTCTATGGCATTTTGGAGTTATTTCTACAGACTATTCTTGGTTTCCCTCCTGCCAGCTTCGCCTGACACTTGCCTAAGGGGTTTCTGCATTTGAAATCGACAATTACAGAAATCTCTTTAAACTTTAGCTCTCTATCTTTATTTTTACTCTTCTTTTACATTGCCATAACAGCAGTCTGCATTTTGCTTTAAGAAACCCACTGGGCATGATTTATTTCGTTTCCCAAAGTAGGAAAAAGTTTGAACTTTCAAGGAACTATGTGGAATTTTCAAGCAACACCCAAGTAACACATAACCTTACTCACCTGCCACGTCCCTTAAATGCCCAGCAGAGCCCACATTGCTTAGCAAGACCCAGGACAAATTTATTAAATACACCGGAGACGCAGCTGCTCTGTGCCCACATGCCAGAGGGGACAGGGCCGAGCATCCCCAGTTGGCTGGGCAGGAGGCTCCTCTCCATTTCTCGCTCCAGGTCCTACAACAGCCACTCTGCACCAGTACACAATGGGGTTTTGTGTCTGTGTGAGCATCTACATTGTTTTGTGGATCTCGATAACACTACCACTTGGATATAAAAATCAAAGTTGCTTCTAGCCACGTACAGTTTTGTGCGCATACTGCACATATGACCATACAAATAGAATTATTTTATATGGTGCCATTCCAGGCTTTGTGTGATTCTAGCCAGCAGAATACGTAAAACTAAAGATTTTATCTTTTTTGTTCATTTCTTTAGATTGCTATTTCAAGAATGTTTAAATATGAGTCAGGAAACTCACCAATCTCTTAGCAAACAGACTTCACAAATAAATAAAAAATAAAAACACTACTCTGATGCATACATTTCTCTAATCATGATTCATTTGATTCCATTTCATCATGGAAAGAGAAATAAGGGAAATAATTTTGCCTACAAACAGGCTCTTTCGAGGAAAGGAAATAATCAAGGTCATGTAAGGAATATATGTCAGGACAAGGGGTAATGGTTTTAAACTAAAACAGGGTAGGTTTAGACGAGATATAAGGAAGAAATTCTTTACAACAAGGGTGGTGAAACACTGGAACAGGTTGCCCAGAGAGGTAGTGGAGGCCCCATCCCTGGAAACATTCAAGGCCAGGTTGAATGGGGCTCTGAGCAACTTGATCTGGTTAGCAGTCTCCCTGCTCCCTGCAGGGGGGTTGGACTAGATGACCTCTAGGGGTCCCTTCCAACCCAAAACATTCTATGATTCTATGATTCTATATTCCAGAGGAAGCATTAAGGGATGTGCAGATATGACTCTTCAGAAGGGAGGGAAGATTTGCTTTGTAGCTAAGGTACAGACCAAGACATCAGATTGCATCCCCAGCTGGATCACTAAGACTCTGTGTGACCTTGGGAAGTTAAACATCTCCAGCATAAACCTTGGCCCTATCAAAATCAACAGCAGAATTCCCATTAACTTCAACATCACTGAGACCTTACCTTCTGTGCTTCAGCTGTCCTGCAGTTTATCAGCATCTGTAACCAGGCACCACAGCCACTCCCTAGAACACACAAAGAACATACGGATAAACTTAGGAATATTGACGTGACACCAAATACCAGAAAGCAGAGTTGACATGCTCATGTCAATGGCAATCACAGGTGCCTCTGAAGCAACCTACAGCATCAATCATTATTGTCCTGTGAAAGTGCCCAGTCTCTGTTTCTATGGAGAAGGACCGAAATGATCTCGTCATGGTGCAGCTGGAGACCTTGCACTCCAAGGGTAAGGTAGGAGGTGATCATTGACTGTAGAGCGGAGCAATGGCAAAGAGACAAGCCTGGCCAATGTGCTAAGCGCTCTTTTAGGCTAACTGCTGTAAATTTGTTTTTAGGCATCATGGCACTCACTAATTTTAGGGAAGGCTTTGGAGCTGCTTTACCAACAGTGATGGGGAGCACTTTGTGGGCAGAGGAGACAGGAGGGGAAGGATGCACACACACCACTTCTTGTTTGTAAGGACGTATGTTGGAGCTACTGACAATCTGCCAAAGCCTAAATCTCCTCCAGAAATAACAACAGAGCAATGAATATCAGCAAATGAAACTCTCTGCAATGTTTACTTACCTCTTATGCAATGACAGATATAGATCTAACACGGTAAAGCAACCAGTGTGTTTGAGCACATGATGTGTTGTTAGTTTGTATTCTGTTTATATGGAGTCTCTAAGAGAAACTCATGAACTTCCCGAAAAGGTCTGAATGCTTTGGGGGTGACTGTGATTTAAAAGTGGCAGTAAAAGAAAAAAGAAGACAAGGAAGGTAGTGGTTAATTGACCTTTATTGTGCCTTCTGGTTCATTTAGAAATGGAAATTAAATTAACATGATAATTCAGTCCTACTGTGTTAAGACTGCTATAAACCCATTAAATTTTATGGCCATTGATTTAACATTTTTTTCTATTAACTGGGTTTAATTTTCAATATTGTCATGCAGGTTCTGAAAAGTGGTAGCTTGGAAGAACCCGGGTGGATGAACCACTGTGTAGCTGCTTTGTGCCAGTAGCTCAGTTACTGGGAAACATGAGCCCAGAGTCTCAAAGGTATTCGGTGATTCTGGCACCCACTCTGCACAGCGCACAGGTCAGTACCCAAAAATGCATGGGCTTCCATATTTTCCAGACTAAAACTAAGCCTGTCTGGCATCCAAACCCCTGAATTTAGCATCAAGGAGAGAAGTTAATTCTTTTGAAATGCTCTCTATGCTGATTCAGTACACCTCTTTCACAAAATTTTGAAACGGGGCTCACGTTTGCTGTGTCAGCTTGCTCATCCCTTCCATCTTCTGGAGAAGAAAATAGAGCCCACTACTTCCTCATAAAGAAAAAGTGATGCTCATTTCACAAGCCCTAATCTTGCAGCTAACTCTGCGTAGATACATGCCAGTAGCTGCACAAAGCCTGAATTTTTTGTTATTCCTTTCTATTTGACTACTGTAATTAAATCACTCACATATTTACAACAATTAAGTAATCAAGCTTAAAGTAGAGCTGGTTGGAAATCTTTTAGGAATTCCAATCCAACAAACCCAGAAGGATAGATTTAAAAAAAAAAAAACCCACAACAAATGTAAGGAGAGGTTTCTCATGTTCGCTGAATATCAGTGACAAACCTGGAAATGTAAGGGTAGTCTTCCAAAAGCATAGCTCAGAAAAAAGGCGATAAATGTTATTCTATGCGGATTTATATGGGTATTTTTTCACATCTCAAAAAGGCACTGTGCAGTGTTGTCACATTTTTGTGTAATAATCTTTTCTGGAGGTTGATAGTACTCTTAAAATAATATTTTTCTTCCTGACTTACTATTTATTTTTATATACATATTCTTCCTTGAACAAATGAAGCCAAATTCATAATATGAGCATTCTGTTTACTGTACATTTTCCCATGGTGCGATGGTTATTCCTCACTAATTTCTCATAATAAAACGCTCACTTGCACACAAAAGGAACTTTAGTAATGTAGAAGCGTATGGAAAACAGCCTGCAACAATTCATAGGAATGTATTACCGACAAAATCCCACACCAGCAAAAGTGACACCAATCTATCCTTCCTTTTTGCTCGCTTGCTTTTTTTTTGACTGAATCTAGAAGTACGCACCAAACTCCTCACATACCAACAATGTGCTGATATGACACTTGGCTCTTTAACCTGCCAGAGCTGGCAGCAAATAAGGGAATAAAACTGTTTCCTACTATTGTTGGCAATAAATGCCTGTCTGTGTTAATTACACTTTACGTTGGTATTCAGCATTCAGTCAACACTGCCTGCTTTGCAGCTTCTCCACAAGCGACTCAACCCCAACAGCATCTCTGTTGATACCAAACCATGGTGATGCAGAACCTCCCAGGAGCAGCAGCATTCAGGTACTGGCCACGGCCATCCACAGTGCAGAGGGCTGTCTTATTTCCAGGAGTAGTTAGACACACTTCAAGGCTGCTATCAGGTTGGAATTCAGCCCAGCGAGGCAGATTTAATGTTGTTTTTTATTTTGCCTTGCATCCAAAACTTTGGGACAGAAATGCTGTAAAGAATGCAGTCATCAAATTAAATGACAAATAACAGCAACCATGGAAAAATCAGTGCTCCATAGGCAAAGGAGAAAAAGACTTTCAACTAATGCTAGAGGCAAGGTCTAGAGAAGCAGCAAGGAAGTTTTTTCCAGAAAGGTGAACTACCAGAATATGATTTTTGAGAGGAGTAGAAGGGGTGATAACTGAAAATGGACAAGCTTGGAAACAAAGGATTGAAGGGCAAACAGGGACCTGAGCAGAATATGAATGGCTAAAACCTACATAAGGAAAGGTGTGGGTATTACCTATTCACTGTTCACCTGAAAACTCAGAGATGTAGGTTTATTTAGCCTTACCAGACCTGATTTCAAAAGGTTTTTAGCATGGTAGTTTCTAATTTTATTTTCAGATGATTTAGAGTTGCTTTGACCCCATCTTTCCACTTTCCTGGCATGGAACGTGAATATACATTCACATAATCAAATTCTATACCATCTACCATGTGCTGTCCTGTACATGTGCGTGTATATACCATGATCTCCAGAAAAAGTTTCAGATGAGGGTTGGGCCAAGTTCATATGGTTTTGTCCTTACTGTAGCAGATTCATCGATCCTAGTCAAGGCTGTTTCAGACTTGAGACAAGTTTTTCTCCTATTTGCGCAGAAAAGTGCAAATACACCTCCTTTCCCCAGCCCATGACTGACAGAAGGTCTGCCTCAGTACAAAGCAGGCAATGATACCAGCTCCCACGATGCTTCGTTACTCCTGTCTGGGAGCAGCACCTTTTGCTTTCGCCATTATAGTCAGATAGGAAAAACAGGACCAAGTCCAGGCAACTTTAGGCTATGCTGAACAGAAGGTGAAAACCTATTTTCCACTACAAAAAAAAGGTGAAAACCAGAACAATCCATTACCTAGTGGTGACTGAAATCTTTCAATTACTTTTTTTCCTATGAAAAGGTGCGTTCTTTATTCAAATAGATAATTACATGGAATATTTGTTTGTGATTGAAATTTGGAAAATTTTACTGAAAAACTTCAAACCCCATAAACTAAGAGGTTTTGAAGGTTTGGGATTTGGGGCAGGAGCTGTACAAAACCTTTTTTCAGTAATGAATACAGTAACTTTCCTACTAGCCCTGGATTTCCACTGAGGTCTGATGTGGCTACAACAGAGCTGCATGGCGAACTGTAAACCTTTGTAATGCTGTGTCCCTGGGACGATGCAGTAGTTAAGGGAAAAGCCTGGGTGAATCAAAACAAGATCTACCATGGGAGGTGCCTGGGGGGAGACTGGGCATAAAAGAGGTTGGATGAGGAAAGAAAGGGAAGAAGAGAAGATGGGGAGCTCCTGTATTCCTGAAGCATTCCGGTCATCCCAGTTTCCCCCCACAGAGCTGCTTGCAAGAGACTGAAAAGAAACACTTTACATTCTAACCTGCTTCACAAGACCTGTGCATGAGCTGATTTGGGGACACGAATTTAGTCCCCAAACTTGCATGCTTTTCATCAGCACCATGCGATTTTATTGTTCTTATGTCTTTGAGTTTTACTGGGTTTGTGGGTTTAAATCAAACAATTAACAACAGAATGTGGTTTCTGTTTGTGGTTTCATTTCTACATCTATTGTGAAACGTTATAGTGACACCATTCCCTGTGTATCCTAATTATTGCTGCAGATGTACATCTGAACACAATCAGCTTATAAAGCCCTGCTGTTCATCTGTCTAAAACCTAAGACCAGAAAACAGGCTCTAAAGTGTTTAAGATTAAAAAAAAAAAAAAAGGAATGTAAAGGGAGGGAGAGAAACCACAAAGAGAGAGATTTCTTTTTAAATTCAGTCCAGATTGATGTCACCCAAAAGCTGTTCCCAACAGCTCATAGCTCTACTGTAGCCTCCGCGACAACAGTTGGTGGCCTCAGTCGTGTCCTTGGCCTGTTGTTTTCCACAGTATGCCTCCCTTTGACCCTCAGTAAGGTCACAGGGAGCCTCAGCAGGAGAGCAGAGGGCCCCAGGCTCCACATCGGCTCCCCCAGGCTCTGCCCTGCAACAGAGGTGCCCAGCAGAGGAGCCAGAGCTGCTCCCTGACAACAGACGGGCAGAGGGGACCCCGGGGCTACAGGGATGGAGGATGCATGGGGGATGCAGATTTGCATCATACTCCCCAGCACCTCATTCAGACTCTGAGTCCCGTGCACTTCTGCCGTGCGGGCACGGGTGGGTGCCCAGCCTGCGGTAACCTGCCTCTTCCCTGGGCTCTCGGGCACCACGCTCAGCGCC